>NW_028317893.1:1386250-1540277 GCF_062004578.1 Staurois parvus
TTTGTGTAGTATTATGTTCAGCTGACTGTGTTCTTCTATTGTTGTGACTTAGATGACGTTCAGAGCACATTTTATGCCCAATTAATGCAAAACTCCACGTAATCCCAAGGGGTTCACATACTTTTTCTTGCAACTGTATATGTGTAAAGCGCTGCATAAATTGACAGCACTATATAAGTACCTGAAATAAATAATAAGGCAGGATAGGTGTTTATACAATGAATAGGCTTATCTTGCAGAAACAAGCATTAAAGTGTTACTAAACCAACAACAGTAAAATCAGTCTGTATATGCAGTAAAGCATGCTTGTTATACTTACTGTGGAACTCAAGGGGTTAATCCTCTGCATTGTGTAAAAACGCTGTTTGATCCTGACTTCTCTGATCCTCCCCTTCCAGAGTCCCCCTAATAAGACATATTGTGTGGAGTGACTCTGCACATGTTCAGTTTGGTGTGTATTGCTAGAGAGGTTTTTTTTTTTCTTGGGAGAGTGCATGTGATCAGCACAGAGCCAATCAGCACTGCTCAGACAGAGGTCAGGGCTTCTGCATCGTCCTAGAGCAAAATCAAAACTCCTTCTACGAGCTTCAACCAGTGCTCTGCTGATAGAAGTCACACGACTGCTCTAACTGATGATGAGAAAAGGTAATTAGCAGTTTATATTTACCAAACAAATTGTACATCCATGTTCTGTGTACTGTGGGAGACCAGATATAGTGAATGCAGGGTCCTGGGTTTAGTAACACTTTAGGACTCTCTTGTGAGCCCCCAATGCACACATACAGTCATGGCCGAAATTGTTGGCACCCTTGATATTTTTCCTGAAAATCAAGTATTTCACACAAAAAAGGTATTGCATTAACACATGTTTTGCTATACACATGTTTATTCCCTTTGTATGTATTGGAACAAATATAAAACAGAGGCAGAAAAGCAAATATGACATAATGTCACACAAAACCCCAAAAATGGGCTGGACAAAAGTATTGGCACCCTTAACTTAATATTTGGTTGCACACCCTTTGGAAAACATAACTGAAATCAGTCGCTTCCTATAACCATCAATAAGCTTCTGACACCTCTCACCCGGAATTTTGGACCACTCTTCCTTTGCAAACAGCTCCAGGTCTCTCTTATTGGAAGGACACCTTTTCCCAACAGCAATTTTAAGATCTCTCCACAGGTGTTCAATGGGATTTAGATCTGGGCTCATTGCTGGCCACTTCAGAACTCTCCAGCGCTTCTTTGCCATCCATTTCTGAGTGCTTTTTGACGTATGTTTGGGGTCATTGTCCTGCTGGAAGACCCAGGATCTTGGACGCAAACCCAGCTTTCTGACACTGGGCCCTACAGTGCGACCCAAAATCCTTTGGTAATCCTCAGATTTCATGATGCCTTGCACACAGTCAAGGCACCCAGTGCCAGAGGCAGCAAAACAACCCCAAAACATCATTGAACCTCCACCATATTTTACCGTAGGTACTGTGTTTTGTTCTTTGTAGGCCTCATTCCGTTTTCGGTAAACAGTAGAATGATGTGCTTTACCGAAAAGCTCTATCTTGGTCTCATCTGTCCACAAGACGTTTTCCCAGAAGGCTTTTGGCTTACTCAAGTACATTTTGGCAAACTGTAGTCTTGCTTTTTTATGTCTCTGTGTCAGCAGTGGGGTCCTCCTGGGTCTCCTGCCATAGCGTTTCATTTCATTTAAATGTCGACGGATAGTTCGCGCTGACACTGATGCTCCCTGAGCCTGCAGGACAGCTTGAATGTCTTTGGAACATGTTTGGGGCTGCTTATCCACCATCCGGACTATTCTGCGTTGCAATCTTTCATCAATTTTCCTCATCCGTCCACGACCAGGGAGATTAGCTACAGTGCCATGGGTTGCAAACTTCTTGATAATGTTGCGCACTGTGGACAAAGGCAAATCTAGTTCTCTGGAGATGGACTTGTAACCTTGAGATTGTTGATATTTTGCCACAATTTTGGTTCTCAGGTCCTCAGACAGTTCTCGTCTCCTCTTTCTGTTGTCCATGCTTAGTGTGGCACAGACAGACACACAATGCAAAGGTTAAGTGAACGTCTCTCCTTTTTATCTGCTTTCAGGTGTGATTTCTATATTGCCCACACCTGTTACTTGCCCCAGGTGAGTTTACAGGAGCATCACATGCTTGTAACATTCTTATTTATCCGCAGTTGTGAAAGGGTGCCAATACTTTTGTCCAGCCCATTTTTGGAGGTTTGTGTGACATTATGTCGAATTTGCTTTCTTTCCTCCCTTTTTTTGTTTTGTCCCAATACACACAAAGGGAATAAACATGTGTATAGCAAAACATGTGTTAATGCAATACGTTTCGTGAGAAATACATGATTTCCTGGAGAAATATCAAGGGTGCCAACAATTTCGGCCATGACTGTATATTATATTGGCAAAAGTATTGGGACACCTGTCTTTACACGCACATGAACTTTAATGGCATCCCAGTCTTAGTCTGTAGGGTTCAATATTGAGTTGGCCCACCCTTTAGAGCTATAACAGCTTCAACTCTTTCGGGAAGGCTATCCACAAGGTTTAGGAGTGTGTCTATGGGAATTTTTGATCAATCTTCCAGAAGCACATTTGTGCGGTCAGGCACTGATGTCGGACAAGAAGGCCTGGCTCGCAGTCTCCGCTCTAATTTATCCCAAAGGTGTTCTATTGGGTTGAGGTCAGTACTCTGTGCAGGCCAGTCAAGTTCCTCCACCCAAAACTTGCTCATCCATGTCTTTATGGACCTTGTTTTTTGCACTGGCGTGCAGTCATGTTGGAACAGGAAGTAGCCAGCCCCAAACTGTTCCCACAAAGTTGGGAGCATGAATTTGTCCATAATGTCTTGGTATGCTGATGTCTTAAGAGTTCCCTTCACTGGAACTGGAAAGGGGCCAAGCCCGACCCCTGAAAAACAACCCCACACCATAATGCCCCCTCCACCAAACTTTACACTTGGCACAATATAGTCTGTTCTCCTGGCAACCGCCAAACCCACATCCATTGGATTGCCAGACAGAGAAGCGTTATTCGTCACTCCAGGGAACACGTCTCCATTGCGTCCAGTGGTGAGCTGCTTTATGCCACTGCATCCAACGCTTTGCATTGCACTTGGTGATATAAGGCTTGGATGCAGCAGCTCGGCCCTAGAAACCCATTCCATGAAGCTCTCTACGCACTGTTGTGCTAATCTGATGGCCACATGAAGTTTGGAGGTCTTTAGCTATTGACTCTGCAGCCAGTTTGTGACTTTGGTGCACTGTGCACTTCAGCATGTGCTGACCCCGCTCTATCATTTTACGTGGCCTACTACTATGTGGCTAAGTTGCTCTATCCTGTTGCTTCCACTTTGTTATAATACCACTAACAGTTGACCGTGGAATATTTAGTAGCAAGGAAATTTCACAGTTGGACTTATTGCACAGGTGGCAACCTATCACTGTACCACGCTTGAATTCACTGAGCTCCTGAGAGTGACCCATTCTTTCACAAATGTTTGTAGAAGCAGTCTGCATGCCTAGGTGCTTGATTTTATACACCTGTGGATGTGATTGGAACACCTGAATCCAATGATTTAGAGGGGTGTCCCAATACTTTTGGTAATATAGTGTATGCTGTTCAGTGTCTATTCACTGAAAAATTCAAAATAGTCTTGTCTCTAGTATCTACAGAGCCTCCTGTGACTTGTGATATAATCATTTTCATTTAGTAAATGGGGAGATAAACCGAGGATTGTATTAGGTATGTTTTGTATCATGTGTTTGTCTCTTCCTATGTATACCTCTTCACTGAACGGGATGTAATTTAGTTTCCATAGTGGTACAAATTATTTCTGTATATTAATGTATTTATAGTGTGATAATTATCAGTATGGAGAGTATAACTTTGAGCACAGCATTCAGAGTGAAATTGTGGGCAATGTGCAACATCCTGTACAGCGTACAGAAAGGATTAGTTTGTAGCATATCACATGTATGGAGAGGTCAACCCACAATACACTAAGCACACCCAACCACAAATATAGCTAACAGACTGAAACCAGTCTGGCTTCAGGACAGGGGTGGACTGACAACTCATGGGGCCCCCCCAGGCAATAAAGGATCATGGGGCCCCTGTGTCCTTGCCCAAACTCAAAAAAGCCTATGAAAAAGGTATCAGGGGCATCTCATGAGGCCCCCTACTGACCCCGGGCTCTCGGGCAGTGCCCGAGTTTCCAAATGGCCAGTCCACCCCTGCTTCAGGATGATCTACAAATTACGAACAGCAGAATTAATTTTTCCAGGCTTCTCTATAGCATTAGGCTCCACCCACTTCCTGTAAATCACTTCCCTGCCCCTTCCAATGCAGACCTTGTTCATACTTAACTCTGTCATGTGAGTAATACTACTTCTCATTCACATCCTGGGTTTGGGTTTTAATATGACTATGAGATACAGGCAAATGCATTTTACTGTAAATTATTACCTAGAGAATTACTTTAGGCCCAACTAAACTTTCATTGTAAATTGGGTAAATGCTTTACAGCTACATCAAAGCAAAATGTGTTCAGTACCTTTCTTTTTATTTTATTATTAAGCTTTTACAGTCTTAGCAGAAAGAGACGTTTCTACTGACAGTGGTCCTTGCTCTTTGTGGGAAAGCAGTGATTTCTTTGCAGAGGTCTGGCATGCCACCTATTGAGTTGAATAAGTCTATATACAAAATCAATGTATACTTTATGCAGATCTTTCAACTAGAGCTGAGAATGATGCAATCTAATTTTCTCACTGCATACTGTATTCTGCTCCAAAATAACAAAGAAGATATCACAGGGACATGGCATCTTTGTAGAGAAAAGAAAGATTTTTTTATTTCATGGATTGTCCTTAGAGAAGAGGTCGGAGATAGATTATTGAATAAATGTACAGAAGAAGTACACTACATTTTTTATTACTCAGGGACAGCATTTGACAATTTCTGTAAGTAGTAACATTTTATCAGCTAAAGATGAGGACATTAGGTACAGACTGAGATGTTAATTGCTCATTAAGGCCATCCCCCATAGTAAAGCTGGTCACTTACGAGAGCTTTAATAATTAAGAGTGACCAGACCTTCAAGCCACATTTTTGTTTAAACTTGGCATGCATGACCACTGATTAATGAATGACAAATGAACCCCCCACAAAACAGTACATATGGCATCCAGCATCTCCCCACTGGTAAGATTTTATCTACTGAAACATTTTTTTCTATGTTTATGTCTGTTTGCTTCAGTTTGAAACAGGAAACTGTGAACCGGCACCTTAATGCTTTAACATAATATTTTTCACTGCTATTGATATAAATTAAATGAGGTATTGTACTGCAATTAAACCACAGAAATCATATAGAATGCAATGTACAACATTTTGTCTGCCCATCTTACTGAATTTTCAATTGTTCAGGCTGCATTCACTTCGATGTCCTAGTCCAGCAGCTCAACCAGTAGATTAATCTCAGGGACCAGCAAGTATTAGTCACCACAAGGTCAACATGCAATCACTGAACTGTCACTTCGCAACCTAATGGACTTAACAAAGTGCTCCACCACTGTCAGGAAATTTGATAACTGAGAATGTAAAAGACAGTCAAAATCATGGGAATAGTGCAAATAGGACTCCATGCCTCAATATTTTCTGCATAGAAAGATGTTGTAAAGATTTTTTTATATAATAATGCACAGCAAAAAAAGTTTGTTTCCCCAGTTTTTATTCTTAGATGCCATTTGGAAATAAATGTAGCCTTAGTAAGGCACCAACCCCAAAGATTTGGAGCATTCTGCACCTTATCAGAACTTGTCAGTGAGAAAAATTACTGCAGTAACATCTATTCTGAGGCTGGGGATTTGAGTCTGGCAGTATATAATGATTGGCTGCAGTTAGTGTAGGTGTGGATTTGTGATGTCATTTGTGAATACGTGATGGATCAGTTGTCACGTACCATTTGGGAGCCAGCACCTCATTAAAACTTTAATAATGTTCCACTCCCTCACTCCCTTGTTTCATGATTCTTTTTTTTTTAATCGTGTTTATGTTCTTTCCTTTGTTGCATATGTATATATGCATTGTTTAATGTAATAGCTATATATATGTATTTTACAGGAAACTGTTATGATTAAATAGTGGTTCTGGACCTGGTCCACTGTGATATCTTGTGTCTCTGAAATTGGGTTTGAAACTATGTAGTTTTCTTATATAAAGCCTGCTGTGCTATAATATACAGTTGCAAGAAAAAGTATGTGAACCCCTTGGGATTACGTGGAGTTTTGCATGAATTGGGCATAAAATGTGCTCAGAACGTCATCTAAGTCAAAACAATAGAAGAATACAGTCTGCTGAACATAATACTACACAAACATTAGATGTTGCCACGGTTTAATTGCACGTAACATGTAAACATTCACAGTGCAGGGAGGAAAAAGTATGTGAACCTTTGGACTTAATAACTGGTTGACCCTCCTTTGGCAGCAATAACCTCAACCAAACGTTTCCTGTAGTTGCAGATCAGACCTGCACAACGATCTGGTGTAATTTTGGACCACTCCTCTTCACAAAACTGTTTCAGTGTAGCAATATTCTTGGGATGTCTGGTGTGAATCGCTCTCTTAAGGTCATGCCACAGCATTTCAATCGGGTTGAGGTCAGGACTCTGACTGGGCCACTCCAGAAGGCGTATTCTGTGCTGTTGCAGCCATTGTTTTGTTGAATTACTTGTATGCTTTGGGTCATTGTCCTGTTGCATCACCCATCCTCTGCGGAGCTTCAGTTGGCAGACAGATGGTCATACGTTTTCCTGCAAAATGTCTTGATAAACGCTGGAATTCATTTTCCCATCAATGACAACAATCCATCCAGGCCCTGAGACAGCAAAGCAGCCCCAAACCATGATGCTCCCTCCGCCATGTTTTACAGTGGGGATGAGGTTTTGATGTTGGTGTGCTGTTCCTTTTTTTCTCCACACATAGTGTTGTGTGTTCTTCCCAAACAACTCAATCTTGGTTTCATCTGTCCACAGTATAATTTGCCAGTAGTGCTGTGGAACATCCAGGTGCTCTTTTGCAATCTTCAAACGTGCTGCAATATTCTTTTTGGACAGCGATGGCTTCCTCCGTGGTGTCCTCCCATGTACACCATTCTTGTTTAATGTTTTCCTTATTGTAGATGTGTCAACAAAAATGTTAGCATGTGCCAGAGATTTCTGTAGGTCTTTAGCTGACACTCTGGGATTCTTCTTTACCTCATGCAGCATTCTGTGTTGTGCTCTTGCAGTCATTTTTACAGGATGACCACGCCTAGGGAGAGTAGCAACAGTGCTAAACTTTCTCCATTTGTAGACAGCCTGTCTTACCGTGGACACATGAACATCAAGGCTTTTGGAGATACTTTTGTAGCCCTTTCCAGCTTCATGCAAGTCAACAATTCTTGATCGTAGGTCTTCTGAGAGCTCTTTTCTGCGAGGCATGGTTCAAAACAGACAGTGCTTCTTGAAACCAGTAAACCCAAAACAGGTGTGTGTTTTTTAAGGGGAGGACAGCTGTCAGCAACACATCCGATATCATCACACTGGTTGGAGTCAAGGTTGGCTCACTCCTGGCTCCAATTAGCTCTGGGAGAAGTCATTAAGCTAGGGCCTCACATACTTTTTCCTCCCTGCACTGTGAATGTTTACATGTTATGTGCAATTAAACCATGGCAACATCTAATGTTTGTGTAGTATTATGTTCAGCAGACTGTGTTCTTCTATTGTTGTGACTTAGATGACGTTCAGAGCACATTTTATGCCCAATTCATGCAAAACTCCACGTAATCCCAAGGGGTTCACATACTTTTTCTTGCAACTGTATAACCACCAAAATTTGAAAAAAAATATGTAAATACCAGAATAACATATGTGTGTGAAAGGATGATTTGTGAAAACAATCTCAAAATTGTATTAATGCCCACAGAATAAAAGTCCAGAATTATTATTCCCAAAAGTGCAAAATGCAATAAAGCATACACAACAATTTGCCTTTTTTATTTCTTTTTTGAATCCTATGAATTGGTGTGCAAGAGAAAAACCCTCACCTTTTGAGAATGACCCCCAAAACAAAGGTCATAGAAGTACTTTTTTAATCAAATCCAGGCCCCTCAAATTGCTGTCAGAGATCTCTCTTCTTCTCTCTAAATAGATCTATTGTCAATATCTACAGTCATCAAGGAGCTCGGTTGTGTGGGATAAACATATCTTTCAAAATAAAAATAAAACTGGTATATTGCTCACTGTGGCATATTTTATTATTATAAAAGTGAAAGGTATACTTTCATAAGTCAATGGAATATCACTTTAAAACCACATACACTGATGCCGGTTTGAGTGGCTGTCTTCGATACCACTTGAACAATCCAACCAGCCCGCTCTCCTACATTGTGATCCTACCACAAATGTCTTTTTTCAGGCACTGCCTGTTATAGGCTAAAAACAGTCTCCCAGTTGTGCTGATAAATTGTCATGCTGTTGTCTACTCCCAAAGGAAAACAGAAACAACCATGCTGACATACACTATATTGCCAAAAGTATTGGGAAGCCTGCCTTTACATGCAACTTTCCAGAAATGTATTTGTGAGGTCAGGCACTGATGTCGGATGAGAAGGTCTGGCTCGCAGTCTCCGCTCTAATTTATTCCAAAGGTGTTCTATCGCGTCGAGGACAGGACTCAAGTTCCTCCACTCCAAACTCGCTCATCTGTCTCTTTATGGACCTTCTTTTGTGTACTGGTGCGCAGTCATGTTGGAACAGGAAGGGCCATCCCAAACTGTTCCCATAAAGTTGGGAGCATGAAATTTTCCAGAATGTCTTCGTATGCTGACGCTTTAAGAGTTCCTTACTGGTACGAAGGGGCCAAGCCCAAAACCTGAAATACAACCCCACACCATAATCCCCACCAAACTTTACACTTGTTTACACTTGGCACAATGCAGTCCGGCAAGTACCATTCTCCTGGCAACTGCAAAACCCAGACACATCCATCAGATTGCCAGACAGAAAATCGTGATTCATCACTCCAGAGAACACGTCTCCACTGCTCTAGAGTTCAGTGGCGGTGTGCTTTACACCACTGCATCTGACGCTTTGCATTGCACTTGGTGATGTAAGGCTTGGATACAGCAGCTCTGTCATGGAAACCCATTCCTTGAAGCTCTCTATGCACTGTTGTTGTGCTAATCGGAAGGCCACACAAAGTTTGGAGGTCTTTAGCCATTAATTCTGCAGACAGTTGGAGACTTCTGCACACTGTGCACTTCAGCATGTGCTGACCCCACTTTGTCATTTTACATGGCCGACCACTTGGTGGCTGAGTTGCTGTTATTCCTTGTGCTTCCACTTTGTTACAATACCACTAACAGTTGATCATGGAATATATAGTGCAGCACAGCAGCTATGGGCAGCACAGTGGCTAAATGGTTAGCGCTTCCACCTGGCAGTACAAGGGTCGTTGGTTCGAGCCACAGCACCTCCTGCCTGGAGTTTGCATGTTCTGCCTGTGCCTGCGTGGGTTTCCTCCGGGTACTCCGGTTTCCTCCCACACGCCAAAGACATGCTGGTAGGTTAATTGGATCCTGTCTAAATTGGTCCTAGTGTATGTATGAATGTGAGTTAGGGACCTTTAGATTGTACGCCCCTTGAGGGTTAGGGACTGATGTAAATGTACAATATATATGTAAAGCGCTGTGTAAATTGATGGCGCTATATAAGTACCTGAAATAAATAAATAAATATTTAGTAGCCAAGAAATTTCATGGATGGACTCAGGTGGACAGGTGGCAACCTTCCAAGCTTGAATTCACTGAACTCCTGAGAGCAACCCAAATGTTTGCAGAAGCAGTCTTCATGCCTAGGTGCTTGATTTTATACATTTGTGGCCATGGGGGTGATTGGAACACCTGAATCCAATACTTTTGTCAATATAGTTGTCAGGGCAGGAGCTGAGGAACGGACAGGCAGGCCTAACAATGTAACGCACTGGCTGACGACAACCACCACCCACAGACCAAAGTCCCTCAGGGCGCGGAGTCTAAGTCCCAGGCTGCCCTTCACCAGGGCCCCTGATGGTGGGGATGGACTTGACGCAGCCAGGAACCAGGTCGCGGCCCCCGAGACACCTCAGCTGTGGTAATGGCCGCCGCCAATGGCGTGTAGCTGGTGGAAGAAACAAAAGAGTAGTCAGACAAGCCGGGGTCAACAACAACAGGACAAAACAGTACAGGACAGCAGACGAGAATCACAGGTCACAAGCCGGGTTCAGCAACAGAGGGTCAGATCAAAGGAGAATACAAAGAATAGTCAAGTCACAAGCCGAATCAGAAGACACAAGTGCAAAGAGCATGTGCGGGCCACAGGCTTATATGTCATCAGCCACGCCCCTCTGGGGGGTGGACCTCAGAGACCTGAAGACATAAAAAGGATTCCTATCATGCACAGCAGAATCCAAGATGGACGCCAGCACATGGAGTAACATAACCTCAGGGAAAAGGTAGGACCTTGACAGTACCTCCTCCTCAAGGGCCCCTCCCCCTCCGCGGCTCAACAAAAGGTTTCTGAGGAAAGCGGGTATGAAAAGCGCGGAGGAGGGCAGGAGCATGGACATCCGCGGAAGGAACCCAGGAACGCTCCTCAGGACCATAACCGCGCCAATGAACCAGGAACTGTAATCGACCACGCACCAATCGAGAGTCCAGGATCCGGCTCACCTCATACTCCTCATGACCGTCAACCCGGACAGGACGGGGCCGAGGCAGAGAGGTAGTGAAGCGATTGCAGATCAGAGGTTTCAACAGGGAAACATGAAAGATATTGGAGATCCGCATCCCAGACGGAAGGGCAAGGGCATAGGCCACCGGATTCACTTTGCGGAGAATGCGGAAAGGACCGACAAAATGGGGAGCTAGTTTGGGTGTGGGCACCCGAAGATTGAGGTTGCGAGTAGACAACCACACCCGATCGCCGACCTGGTATGAAGGAGCGGGCAACCGTCTGCGATCAGCCTGGAACTTTTGGCGCTGAGCTGAGTCCCTCAAGGCCCTCTGGATTTGCCCCCATGAAGAACGCAGGGCAGCAAGATGGTTCTCCACAGCCGGAATGTCCTGTGGTGAGAACCTCTCAGGTAATACTGCGGGTTGAAACCCATAGTTGGCCATGAAGGGCGACATCCCGGAGGAGGAGTTGACCGCCGAGTTCCTGGCAAACTCTGCCCAAGGCAGGAGATCGGCCCAATCGTCCTGATGGTCTGAAATATAACATCGAAGGAATTGTTCTAAGGCCTGATTGGAACGCTCCACAGCCCCATTGGACTGCGGGTGGTAGGCTGAGGAAAAGGAGAGACTAATACCCAACTGGGAGCAGAAGGCGGGCCAGAATCTGGACACGAACTGACTCCCGCGGTCGGAGACAATCACCTTAGGCAACCCATGCAGGCGAAAAATCTCCCTGGAAAAGACCGTGGCCAGTTCTTGCGCTGTTGGTAATTTCCTGAGTGGAATGCAATGGCACATCTTGGAAAACCGATCGACGATCATGAGGATGACCATATGACCCCGAGACACCGGGAGGTCTACAATAAAGTCCATACCTAGGTGTGACCAAGGACGCTCCCCATTGGGAATGGGTTGCAGAAGACCCAAAGGGGAGATGCCGTGGAGACTTATTCTGGGCACAGATCGAACATGCCGCTACATAAGAGGCAATGTCGGCACGGAGGGTTGGCCACCAGAATAAGCGAGAGACGACCCAACACAGCTGGTTCTTCCCCGGATGCCCGGCAGTTTTGGCGTTATGGTAGGTACGCAGCAGGCGGGTGCGCAATCCCTCGGGTACAAAACATCTACCCTCCGGCTTCCCAGGGGGAGCATCAGATTGAGCCGCCAAAGTCTGCTCCCCAAGAGGAGAGGTCAGACTGGTGCGAATGGCAGCCAGGATCTGATCTGGAGGAATAACTGAGATTGGCTCAGAGTCTTCCCTGGACAACTCAGAGTATTGCCGTGATAACGCATCAGCCCTGACATTCTTGGAACCAGGCAAATATGAAACCACATAGTTGAAGCGTGACAAGAACAGAGCCCATCTGGCCTGGCGGGGTGTCAGTCTTTTGGCCTCCGAAAGATAAGTCAGGTTCTTATGATCGGTAAGAATGAGGACCGGAACCGCGGAGCCCTCGAGCAGGTGCCTCCATTCCTTGAGAGCCAGAATGATTGCCAACAACTCCCTATCTCCAATCTGGTAGTTGCACTCTGCAGAGGAAAGCTTCCTGGAGTAGAACCCACAGGGAAGTAGGGGTCCATCGGGCGACCGACGTTGAGACAGGAGAGCGCCTACTCCCGTCTCGGATGCATCAACCTCAAGGACGAAGGGCAATCCAGGATTGGGATGAGACAGTATCGGAGCCGACGCGAAGGCGGATTTCAGAGCCTCGAACGCTACGATGGCCTCGGGTGGCCACTTGTAAGGATTACTGCCCTTCTTGGTTAGGTCTGAGAGAGGCTTTGCCAGCGTGGAGAAGTTCCGGATGAACTTCCGATAGTAGTTGGCAAAACCCAGAAAGCGCTGAATGGGCCGAAGACCATTGGGACGAGGCCACTGCAGAACCGCCGAAACCTTCTGAGGGTCCATGGAGAATCCCTCCGCAGAAATGATGTAGCCTAAAAAGGCAACTTGCGATCGATGGAATTCGCACTTCTCAAGTTTACAAAAAAGTTCGTTTTCACGTAATCGTTGCAGCACCTGCTTGACATCCTGGATATGGGACTCCATGGAGGCAGAGTAAACCAGGATGTCATCCAAGTAAACTACAACGCACTGCTGCAACAAGTCACGAAGGACATCATTTATGAATTCCTGAAAAACTGCGGGCGCGTTACACAACCCGAAGGGCATCACCAGGTATTCGTAGTGACCGGTTCTGGTGTTAAACGCGGTCTTCCACTCATCCCCCTGTTTGATCCGTACGAGGTTGTACGCCGCCCTAAGGTCAAGTTTGGTAAAGACTGTTGCCCCCTTAAGGTGGTCGAATAACTCAGTAATCAAGGGAATCGGGTAGGCATTCTTAGTGGTGATTCGATTAAGACCCCTATAATCAATGCAAGGCCTCAATTCACCACCCTTCTTCTTTACAAAGAAAAAGCCCGCTGCTGGGGAAGTAGACTTACGAATGTGCCCCCGGGAAAGCGCATCTGCAACGTATTCCTCCATGGCCTTATTCTCCGCAACCGAGAGAGGATACACCCTGCCACGCGGAGGAGTGGCACCGGGTTGCAAGGATATGGCGCAGTCGTAAGGACGATGAGCAGGTAAGGCACCAGCGCATACCTTATCAAACACGTCCTGGTACTCCCCATAATCAGTGGGCAACGCAGAGTCCGAGGAGGCACACAATACCTTAACCGGCCCACGGATGCACCCGGCTCCACACTGTGGAGACCACGAGAGAATCTCGGCTGTTTGCCAATTGAAGGTTGGATTGTGCATCTGGAGCCAGGGATACCCCAAAACCACCGAATAGTGCGGAGAAGAAATCACCTGGAAACAGGCCAACTCCCTGTGAACAGCCCCAATAGCTACTTCCACTGGCACAGTCTCGTGGGTAACCTGCGGTGGTTGCAGGGGCCTGCCATCTATCGCCTCGAGAACCAATGGGGTAACTCAAGCCTGCAGGGGAATGGAGTGCTGGGCAGCAAACGAGCTGTCCATAAACAACCCGCTGGCCCCAGAATCTACCAACGCCTGGGCCATCACCGAGCCCTCCGCCCAAGAGAGGACAACGGTGATCAGTGGCTTATCTCTGCGGAACGCCGGGGACGAGGAGACTCCACCCAAGATCTGTCCCCGACAGGATCTCAGGTGCGAGCGTTTCCCGGACGGACCGGACAGGACTGCCGAAAGTGCCCACCAAGACCACAGTACAGGCAGCGACCCTCCCGACGCCGAGCGGCCTGCTCCCCCTCAGAAAGGCGAGCAAACCCCAGCTGCATGGGCTCACCATCAGACAATCCATCCCCAGGAGGCGTGGGAGGAGAGGGAGGAACGGGTGGGACAGAAAACGCAGGTGCCAGTCGATTGGAAGGCCCCGCAGGCGTTCCTTGAGTGAAGGCCTCTCCCTGAGCCTGGTGTCAATCAGGATCAGGAAAGAGATGAGCTCCTCCAACACCACAGGCAGTTCCTTAGCTGCAATCTCGTCCTTCAGTGTGTCAGAAAGACCATGGGAAAACGCAGCCACCAGAGCCTCATTGTTCTAACCGACCTCTGCCGCCAGGGTACGAAACTCTATGGCGTACTCGGCCACGGTCCGTGAACCCTGATGCATGGTCATGAGCAGCTTGGCCGCCGAGGCGGAACGAGCCGGTACATCGAATACCCTACGGAAGACATCGAAAAAACCGGAAAAATCTTGAATCACCGGGTCGTTCCTCTCCCATAAGGGATTTGCCCAGGCCAAGGCCTTGTCTGAGAGTAGTGAAATTAGGAACCCAACCTTTGACCTCTCAGACGGGAAGGCGTGAGGTATTAATTCAAAATAAATACCCACCTGGTTGAGGAACCCACGACACTGACTCGGCTCACCCCCAAAGCGCTGTGGAAGAGGGGCAGAGCCAGTCATACCTCTGGGTGCCGCTGATGCAGCCACCGAGGTGGTGGACGCAATAGGCGGAGAAGCAGCGGGAGAGACCACCGGAGTGACTACCGGCCTAATAGCACCAGGAGCAAGGTGTGCAGTGCGTGCAAGCAGAGTTTGCAACGCCTGAGCGAACTGATCCAACAGGTGATCCTGTTGATCGAGTCTGGCGACTAGCGTTGGGAGCGAAGGCGTGCCTGCACCGTCAGGGTTCATGGCACTTGTGTAATGTCAGGGCAGGAGCTGAGGAACGGACAGGCAGGCCTAACAATGTAACGCACTGGCTGACGACAACCACCACCCACAGACCAAAGTCCCTCAGGGCGCGGAGTCTAAGTCCCAGGCTGCCCTTCACCAGGGCCCCTTATGGTGGGGATGGACTTGACGCAGCCAGGAACCAGGTCGTGGCCCCCGAGACACCTCAGCTGCGGTAATGGCCGCCGCCAATGGCGTGTAGCTGGTGGAAGAAACAAAAGAGTAGTCAGACAAGCCGGGGTCAACAACAACAGGACAAAACAGTACAGGACAGCAGACGAGAATCACAGGTCACAAGCCGGGTTCAGCAACAGAGGGTCAGATCAAAGGAGAATACAAAGAATAGTCAAGTCACAAGCCGAATCAGAATACCAGGAGAGTCACGAGAGTCAGAACAGAGTAATAGTAACACAAAGACACAAGACACAAGTGCAAAGAGCATGTGCGGGCCACAGGCTTATATGTCATCAGCCACGCCCCTCTGGGGGATGGACCTCAGAGACCTGAAGACATAAAAAGGATTCCCATCATGCACAGCAGAATCCAAGATGGACGCCAGCACATGGAGTAACATAACCTCAGGGAAAAGGTAGGACCTTGACAATAGTGTACATTTTGCAAGAATGGGAGCTAATGACAGGACAGCAGTTCTCATTCTAACTTATGCAGAATCTGTTGCCAGTCTTGCCCATAGACCTGAATTAGAGATTCACCATAGTTTATTTATTCTCAGTACTAAAGAATGTATATAGAAGCTTGGAATGCAGCCTCCAGTTAGGGGAGCACACAAAACATTTTAAATAATATGCAGAATCCAATTTCGTTATCTTTTAAATAGCATTTATTTTAAGTGTGCCCCTTCATCAAATGTGGTGGAATTCAGAGGTCTTAATGGGATACATAACTTTTGTCCATCAATTTGAAAGTACTGTGATGATTAGGAGTATAACATATCGTACTTGCCAACATCTTCATCCCAGTCTCTGAGACACTACCACCCGCACCCACAGCCTACTTAAAGCAAGATTAAAGTTCCCCTCTTGTTCACTGCGAACAGGCAAGTTTTTTAATGCAGAAGTGAGATGCGTTGTCTCTTCTGCAATTAAATACGCTTATCCACCTGTTTGCAATGTTCTTCATTCATGATCGCTGAGCTGCACATGCGCAGCTCAGTTTACAGTGACCTGCACATGCGCAGCTCAGCTTACAGCGACCAGCCCAATCCCTGAGTGTCAGAGTGATGTCATCCTGTGCTGGCCAATGAATTTGGACAAAAAACAGCACACAGAAGATGCCAGCACCAGTGAGGGACAGGACTGTTAGAGGGAGTATAAGCTGTCTTTAGTTCTGCTTTAAAACTCCCACCTTCCAAGCAATTCGGCCCTGATTACACCCACTTCTTGAATGCTCCTATCCAGACCATGCCCACTTTCTGGATGACCTGACCCCTAATTATGCTGGGACCACCCACTCAGCCACCATACCCTCATCTAATACCCTTCTTTAAAAATTACTGCTCATGCCCAGTAACTCAAATAAGAATGATGCTGTGATTTCAGGACACAACATCACTAGAACAGACGACAGAGTTACGCAGCTGTCCTGGCAAATCCAGGACCACTGATATCTATAAAATATATAACCTAGAGCACAGTGTTCAGACTTAAGCTTAGTTGTACATCCATACACTGCCCCTTCCATTGCTAACCATGTTCACACTAAACTCAGTCATGTCAGAGTGTGTAGGTGGGTCTCAACATGGAATGTGGATATAGAAACTGTTCTTGATAACTCGCCTTTATCTGCTTTTCTAGAGTGTAAGTAATTTATATTGCCTTAGAATTATTGTGTGTATGGCCGGGATTAGGGATTCCAGTGAAAAGATATCTATACTGACGTATTCCTCTCTGCACTCCTATGAAAACCACTACAAAAGCATCAAACTGTGGACCCCGGACTCTTCAATTATTAATTTTGCAAAATCAATTCAGCAAAAAGTCCTCAATATAAGGTGATTTTGGTAACACTTGCAGAGATATCTCAGTGCTGGAATCTTCAAGAGGCATGTAAAGCCATTGGGTGCCTGATCTCCCCTTTTCAGTAGTGCTCCAAATGTCGCAAAACTTGTCACTTCCAGTATACTTAGGATGACAGCTGTCAGAATCCTGTAAAATCTTTGCACAATAAGAAGGTTAGCATGCTGCTACCCCAGTTAGCACCTCAATCAGAATTATTCTTATGGCTGCTTAGATTGTCATATCCGCTTTTATTAAATCATCCTCATAGTTGGTAAACTAATTTATCTTATTAAACAAAGTGTCTAGTTGGTAAACAAATTTAGCTTATTGAAAAAGATGCAGGCACAATTAAACTTATTGTGTTTAGCAATAAAACTACATTTCCCATGACACTTCGGTAAAGGTGTAAGATGTCAAAGGTTGCTCGTTACTGCTGGGACTTCCTTCCGTACCATTATCCACCTAATTGAACAATATTACTTTTCCGTCTTAATTTCTCCATAGCAAGGACTTTCCCAAGCATGCAAACGAGAAAATAATTGGCAGCCAACTGGAAGTGTGAAGCACTGTGCACTTATCCCCTACTGAGATGTAATCTTCATAGTTATCGTTATATTTTAATATCTGCCTGCTTTTCTCAGTTCAGCCTCAATTTGTTTCTTTTCGTAGGTTCAGAACCCACATCCTCAGCTAGCCAATAAATTGCTAAAATGTTGCTAGTTTCTTATTTTGAATCTTTCTCAGATTTTGGGACCCGTCGCCAGTTTTCTATCAGAAAAGGATTGCGTCTCCACTTTCAGATTAACTGCATGAGATATTTATTATTTACCCTGCATAAATCTTCCTTGCTATGTATTATTTATGCCACATATAAAGTATTGAGTGACTGCAGAAGCGATGTGACAGGATAGTGTCACTTCGGCATTCAGTGATGCTTCCTGACACCTTTAATTGGAAGTTTGCAGGCTTTAAACGACATACTAATCGCTGGCTAATGGGGTTAGTAGATGCTGATAAACTAATGACAAACCAATTAAGAAAGGTAGGCGTAAACACTGACATCCCTAGCTGTGCTTCTTTTATTTAACAACAGGAGCTTTTCTGAAGTCAGAACACTTGTTTAATGAAAATGATAATTGTTAACTGCAGTTCAGAAACTATAGGGACTAGTAAAACTTCAAATGGAATACAATGTATTTTGATGTTTTTGGAAATTCCTTAGCGGTTAAGCAAAGCCAAGTAGGGAAGGGTTAAAACACCTCTTGGGTTTCTAGCCAACTTGTAAATTTATGTAGCCTATATAAGATGATGGCATGAGCGATGTTTAAAATTTTAAAATGCAAACACCCCCCCAAATCAGAAATATGTTTTTCCGCAAAGTTTGGCCAAATAATCTAAACCTATTTGAGTGAATGTATTACCTTTTTACGCTCTTGGCTCCATAAAAGCACATTTTATAGTTACAGATAATATAAAGACATCACCGTGTGAGTGTTAACATGAAAATGCTTTAGTAGTAATACAATGAAAATAAACAATTTAATAAACTGTATGGCAAACAGAAGCGGATATTTTTTTCTTATATTCCAAGGTTTTATCATATTTATCAGTTTACAGTTTGGTTATCACACACCCTATACTGTACATTGACATTGGTACTGCGATAAAATTGATTACATATTAACTCAATGTAAACTCTACACACACCTACCAAAGCAATCAATCACACCAAGGGATGACCCTGAGTCTACTTGTAAGAGCCACTCTACTGCAGATCTGGCACCTGTGTGGTATTTGTCATTTAAGTATTCAGACATGCTACCAGCACATCTTGCTGGCACATGGAAAAAAGCCAAATGGAATGGGAAAAATATTGGTCCTGCAATCATTCTTCAACTTCCAGAATCAATAAATCTTTGTCCTGAAGACACAGTCATTCAGGCACTATGCTGATATTATGAGGATGAAAAAAAGATCAGAGATAACGCAGGATAGATGTCTCTTTCCATGTTCTCCATTAGGATTTTATTTGAACATATTGCAGAATCTCCACTGGAAAAGATCTTGTCACTCTTTTTTTCTGAAAATAAATGTCTGTTGCTTGGTCCTGAACAGGTTTTGTTTTATTGATTAGTAGAAAATTTCAAAAAATTTTGCCTTTTGTTAAGGTTTTCTTCTCTGCTGCCATTTCAAAAACAGCTGTGTTTCCATGCAAGGTGATACAGTATATAAATCACCAAATATTTAAATTGGTTGTAAACCTCAGACATAAAATATTAACAAAGCATGCCTCTCTGTAGTGTGTACCTGTCTCAATTAAGAGCACTAAATGTCTTTTCTGTCTGCTGCTTCATTCCTCTGCTATCTGCATGCATAGCTTCTGACAAGTTTTTCTGACACCAAGAGAAAAAAAGGTGACAAGGGAGCAAGCTCCAGCACACAGCTTGTGATTGACAGCCCCAGCTCTGTTCCTGTGAACTGTTTGAAGGGGGTGTGTCCTTTTCTTCCAATCAGCTCTCAGAGTTCTCCTTACTGAGATCTGCAGTGTGTAATTTCAGCTTTCTGCCCCCTTTTTTCTGAAAGCTGTATAAAATTCTGGAGTCTGAGGAGATGTAGAGAAGAGAAGACTGCAGATAATTAGGTACAACTTATGTAGGAGAATTTATTAAATCTCTGTGTATCAACTGAGACTTGTCATTTCACTGGATTATAAAAGGGTTTGCAAACACTTCAAAGTGGACCCATCATCCAGGGGTGTGGAATTTTGAAACTGCTTGTCCAAGGGACTAAATCAGGGTCCCAATCTACTTTTCCTTCATGACAATCTACTTGTCCAGATTAAAAAAAAAAAAATTAACTAACCAAGACTGTATTTAAATCTGAGGTGCTTTTAGGAATGTGTGGGGCTTTTAAAAAACAGAAGGGGCTTTATGGTGATTTAAATGTTCAATATTTTTAACATTTTACTGTTTATCTACTCCTCACCTCTCTGCCTGTCTCCAGCACCACTAACAGGGAGGGGAGAGACTTTGCAGTGTAATGAACACCGATTGGGTGTTTGTCAGGAAAAAGGAGTGTCAGGCTTATCCTTTATCCCTTTCGCTGCCAGTGCCCCTTTTAGGTTTTTTGTACACATTTAAAAAATCATTTTAGGCCTGAAGATTACATAAAACTTCCAAAACATTGTACATTTTCTGAAAGCAGAGACCCTAGACAATAAAATAGTGGTAGTTCCAATTTATGTCACATGATATTACCACAAAGGTCTAGGAAACGCAAAATTTCACTAAAACATACACTTAATTTTAGGGCACTAAACAGCAATATATTACCGATTTTTTTGTAAAATTTAAAGATGAGGTTCAGCAAGTAAATAGATATCCAACATGTCAAGCCTTAAATTTGCATGTACTCATGAAACGGAGACAAACTTTAGTACCCTATATTTTTTATAGGTGACACTTTTAAAGCCCCTTATAGGTCATCAGTTTAGTGTTACAGAGGAGGTCTGGTGCTAGAATTAATGCTCTCATTCTGGCGTGCGTGAAGATATGTAACAAGTGTATCGCAATCAACATTTTCATGCGGGGGTGGGGGGCCACAAAATGCTTTGGTGTGGTTAGGCTCTTGGGTGTAACTTTAATTTTTTACAATTAAAAAATTGTTTTTGACAATTTTTTGGTGACAGGTTCTCTTAATTGAGACATCCAGGGTCTAAAAGACCCTGGATGTGTCCCCTGTACACCACTGGATATGATGCAATGCACATCGCACTGCATTACATTCTCTCCTGGCCTCAATGACTGGGAAATCTATCAGCGGGGACCCGAAAGTGATGTTATAACATCACCTCTTGGTCAGGACAAGAAGAAGAGGGGAGCGGATGTGTTTGTTCTCCTCCCTCTCCTCTACATGCTGGCACCAGCTGAACTGATCCCAGGCCTGCGGATGGGAAATCGCAGCCCGGGAGACATAGAGGACAGAAAGGAGGTATGTTGGGGGCAGAGGAGGCTGGCAGAGGAGTGAAAGCAATCGGTGGCAGCACTGCCAGGTGAGCCCTGCTGCTTACCCACAGCAGGTTTAAAAAAGACTACCTGCCTGGCACCTGGAACTATATGTCCTGGGCGTCGAGCGATACAAAGTGAACATCCCAATCATCAGATATATTTGTTCATGTTACTTACAGGCATACTATGTATAAGTGTTAACACTCACAGGTATTACTCACAGAAACCACACTATTCTGCTGACTTTGCCTTCCTCTGTTTTTTTTTTCTATAAAAGGATGAAGCCATCTTCATTCAGGTATAATCCAGAGTCAATATCTGCTTCATGAGTTAAGGTGTCAGCTCAGTGATGAAATGGTTATGTAAATCCCAGTGTCTGTGCAGTTATTGGTTTGTTTATAAACATGTGACACGGATCAGCCCCATATTGCAGCTTTTTACCTTGGGACCTACTACAAAGGTGCAATCTGATCACTAGGGGAGAGCAATCAGGCTACTACTTTTTATAAAATTAGCACAAAAACCTTTTGAAGTACTCCATGATTTTATAATAATTTTGATGACATAAAAGGGGTTGAAGTAGCCACATCCACTGAACACCTTTATTTATACAGATGAATAAAATTTAAGTAGTAGCAAAAGAAAATATGCTTAGAACTTTGTCTGGTACATGCATATTATACTGTACAGTGCTCCAAAAAAGTAAAAGAACACTTTTTAATCAGAGTATAGCATCATGTCAATTAAACTCCTGGGATATTGATCTGGTCAGTTAAGTAGCAGAGGGGGTTATTAATCAGTTTCAGCTGCTTTGGTGTTAATGAAATTAACAACAGGTGCACTAGATGGGCAACAATGAGACGACCCCCAAAACAGGAATGGTTCTACAGGTGGAGGCCACTGACATTTTTTCCCTTTTCATCTGCTCTGACTGTTGTTCACTAGTTTTGTATTTGGCTAGGGTCAGTGTCACTACTGGTAGCTTGAGGTGATAGTCCAACTCCTCCAGGATGGCACATCAATACGTGCCATTGCCAGAAGGTTTGCTGTGTCTCCCAGCACAGTCTCAAAAGCATGGAGGAGATTCCAGGAGACAGGCAGTTACTCTAGGAGAGCTGGATAGGGCCATAGAAGCTCTTTAACCCATCAGCAGAACTGGTATCTGCTCCTTTGTTCAAGGAGGAACTGAGTGAGCACTGCCATAGCCCTACAAAATTACCTCCAGCAGGCCACTAGTTTGAATGTCTCTGACCAAACAATCAGAAACAGACTTCATGAGGGTGGCCTGAGGGCCAGGCGTCCTCTAGTGGGCCCTGTGCTCACTGCCCAGCACCATAGAGCTCGATTGGCATTTGCCATTGAACACCAGAATTGGCAGGACCACCACTGGTGTCCTGTGCTTTTCACAGATGAGAGCAGGTTCATCCTGAGCACATGTGACAGATGTGAAAGGGTCTGGAGAAGCCATGGAGAATGTTATGCTGCATGTAATATTGTTCAGCATGACCGTTTTGGTGGTGGGTCAGTGATGGTCTGGGGAGGCATATCCATGGAGGGATGCACAGACCTCTACAGGCTAGACAATGGCACCCTGACTGCCATTAGGTATCAGTATGAAATCCTTGGATCCATTGTCAGACCCTACGCTGGTGCAGTGGGTCCTGGGTTCCTCCTGGTGCACAACTCGGCCTTATGGAGAGTATGCAGGCAGTTCCTGGAGTATGAAGGAATTGATACCATTGAATGGCCCCCACACTCCCCTGACCTAAATCCAATAGGACACCTCTGGGATATCATGTTTTTGTCCATCCTACGCCGCCAAGTTGCACCTCAGACTGTCTAGGAGCTCAGTCCAAATCTGGGAGGAAATACCTCAGGACACCATCCATCGTCTCATTAGGAGCATGCCCCGACATTGTCAGGCATGCATACAAGCACGTGGGGGCCATACAAACTACTGTGTACCATTTTAAGTTGCTGCAATGAAATTTCAGCAAAATGGACTAGCCTGCTGCATAATTTTTTCACTTTGATTTTCAGGGTATTTTTTAATTCAGTCCTCTGTAGGTTGATAATTTTCATTTCCATCAAACGATGGGGCATCCTTGCGTTCCTAACACATTACCCAGTCCATATCAGTATAGATATCCAGCATGATATTTTACCCCTTTGAGTTTGAAACCTGAGTGGAGGGAATGGACACACGCCCTCTACACAGTCTCATAGGGAAACATGCATAACCTAGGCTGTCAATCGCCCTCTGTGTACTGGGGGCTGGGCCATCTCCTGAAATTGCTTGGTGTCGAGTTAAGCCCCATACACAGGATCAGAAAATCATACAAAAAATGCCGCTTTCAAAGCGAACGTATGATAATCTGATTGTTAGTTCACAGCAATCGTCCAAAACTACTCAAAGGGACAAGCATTAAAATTTATCGTACGATACCAGATCACACGATTTTCATTGAACCAGAACAGTTTTCATACAAAAATACAATACAAATACATTACAATACATTACATCACTTCCGGATTTTTATTCTGTCCTACAAGAATTTTCATAACTTTAGTAACCCCATCACTTTCGATATGAGACTTAACATCCAAAAAAAAACAGACGATCATTCGTCCGATATTCTCAACGTTTATATGGGGCTTTAGACAGTAAAGAGTGACTTGTGCAGATAGCAGAGGGAAGGGAGATCAGATAGGAACCACACTAGGTGCTTTGGATTGAGGCTAGTACACACTATATGGGGATCTTAATTCATTTTTCATTTCAGAAGTTTACAACCACTTTAATATTAAACAATTTTATTGGTAAACTTGAATGTTAAAAGACACTGTCAGTTCTAACAGTTTACTAAATAACCCCTTTGTAAGACTATATATTTTATTCTAGGTTCACACCTAAGCGTTTTGAGGTGCATTTTGCATTTTGCAGAAACAAACTAGTCAATTTAACATGATTTCCTATGGGACACGTTCACATCTCTGTGTTTTCACCCGGTGCGTTTTTTGGAAAGGGTCAGGGACTTTTCCAAACGCAAATGTTGCTTTTTGGTTCAATAGACTTCAATTGAGACTCTGCAGAAATGTATGTAGTGTTTTTGCATTTTAATCTGGCCAGCAACAAGTTGGAAAAAAAAAATCAAAACCTATCAAAAATGTGCAAAAACGCAAAACGCACCGCAAAAAGGATTGCAGAAATGGATCAAGCGCAAACTGCATAGGTGTGATCCTAGCCTTAAAGCAGATCTAAACCCAACCACTAAAATTTAATCTAACATTTTAGCATATTTATGCCATTTCAAAAGTCGGTTTAAATCTTTTTTTATATCTGCAGCTTTAATCAAAATATTATCTGATGAGCCTGTCATAGTGTTCCTTGTTCATACATTTACTCCTGTGTTGTCATCCTGTCACACATGCTACCAATGGAGACTACAAGAGGCCATGATGACACGCTGTGCTCAGGCTTGTTCTGCCATTGGCAGGAGGAAAGCAATAGTGCTGAGATGCAAAAAAGAATGAAAGAAGAGTTTAGAACTGTATTTTGAAATGAATAAAAAAATAAGGCCTCATTCCTATGGGCATATTGATCCATATGCCTGTGCGAAGGGCCATCTTAAGATGCTCATAGTCCACAGGTGTTCTATGAAGAGGTGCACTGGCAGCCTGTGGAAATCATTGACAATTGACTGACTGCATGAACCTACTGTACATGGACCTCCATGTGGATCCCAAAGTTTAGATCCATGCGGGTCCGATGCACAGTTCAGGATGCAGACAGACTACATAGATGTACACTCTAGGACACACATGGAGGTCCGTGTAGATCCATGCATTAGGCCACTTGTCATTGATTTCAACAGGCTGTCTGGATGGAACACTTGTTCAGCCTGACCAGCTGAAGGCGGCTCTTCACATGGGTGTACGGTTCTGTATGTCTGTTTGAGTGAGGTCTAAATGGTAATGATGCAAAGATCTTTAGCAAACCAAAACTCATCTATTTAGATTTTGGATCTGCTTTAATTCCCACAAATAGGCTTATATAATTTAGTACTTATGCTCCCAATTCTATTTTCTTTCTCTATTTTATTCATGATATAATTAAGCAAAACAAGTCAAGTTTTCATCATAAGAAAAACATTCTTAATAGAATATTGATTTTTTTTTCATGGTTTTAGAGTTAAAGTGTTTCATTATCAACATAATTTCTATGCCAGTAACAAAGAACATAGTTGGAACAAGTTGACTATATTAAGCAGTAGTTTTAAATGTAATGAATGCCATATTAAACCTTGTTTTATATAGAGGCTATTGACAAGTGTGCCCAATATTTATGATTGTCACGTTTGCATTATTGCAAAATACATTCAACAATTCTTTGTTTTATTTGCAAGTCTGTTTGACTGTTATCTTGCTAGGGACCTTTCTAATACTTTTAGTGGCTAGGTCTGCCTAAAAGTGAACTTGAATGGACAAAGCAGAGGCTTAAGGGTGTATTTATAAAAAAGTGCATGCTTGTCCTTCAAAACTGAATGTGAATTTGTTCTGTGTGAATAGGACAAAAATGATTGTTCCCAGGCTATTTTCTGTGCAATTTGAATGCGTAAATGCAGAAAATACAGCATTGAGGCCACTGGAAGGCACTGAGCAGCATGCCATTTAATGGCAAATAGATGGCACTATTGTATGAAGTATGCTCCCCATCTCCATCTAGTGGTATTGTCCACATTCACACATGCGAATTGCAGAGAATATAGCATGTAGTTTTTGCTCCATTCACATAGAAAAAATGTACATGCAGTGAATAAAAGCTATGCAGATTCTTTTCATAAATAAACCCTATTAGGGCTCATTAACACCTGTGCATTTTCATCGTGCTATAACAAACCTGCTCAGCGCTTCAAAAGTGCATGGAAAATAGTTCCTTTTTAATTACATGAAACTGTTTACATCTCACGATCAGGGGTCAGGTTTGAAGACCAGTTGCTCTAGCACTAAAAAGGCTCACACAAAAACCAGCAGTTTAGGTACACAGGCAGGTCACCCTGGCAGATGATGTGGGCTCACCTGAGGTGTGGAGTCTTAAGTACCAATCGGTGTTCACCAGAGCTCCTGATGGTGGAAATGGATTTTGCTGTGTGATAGCACCAGGTCATGGTCCTCAGGATCACCCCACCAGGACGTGAGCAAGAAGAGGTCCAGTAGCGTATTAAGAAGGTAAGGATGAAACAGAAGCATAGCAGTAAACAAGCCAAAGGTCAGTAATGAGAAGTTGCAGGTTGGGATCAGGCAGAAGCATAATCGAGGAACAAGCCAAAGGTCAGTAATGAGTGGTAGCAAACTATGGATGGGAGCAGGGAAGACAAGGAGCGAGATTAGGGTTGCCTCCTCGTCCTTTTAAAACCAAACTAATAAAATATAGTAGGGTGAGTGTCTTAAAAATGACGATCCTACCAAGGATTATGTACTTTTAATATACTATACCTATTACCGTGCCCCAGACCCTCTTTAAATGGCTTCATAGAGCATTTCCGGCATGATAAACACCCTAGATTGGCATACAACATCTTACGTAGACATAAGATGGATGGTGGAGTAAGGCTTCCGGCTTTATATTATAAGGCCATGGCTCTGGTGCGCATTCTAAACTGGCAGCATGATGTCCTGACTAAACTGTGGGTTTCATTAGAGAAATGGCGGGGAGGAATCTAGCGGGTGCCCCTTGGATCCCGACTGCTTCCAGAGGTCTTTCTCACTGGACATCACCCCTGACTCGAACCACATTGGCAGATTGGGATAGAATGAATGGGTCCGGATTATATGCTCCTGGGACATCCCCATTAGCTCCACTGGGTGGTTACCTTTGGTTCCCACTGGGAGAGGATCTTGGATTCCTTCTCTCCTGGGGAGTGGATGGACATTTTTCCTGTACCAAATTTGCTCCTCAGGGTACCCCCCTACCTATCCATGTCTTACAATCTGTGTATGGGACTTTCCCACTTGCGGATTAGAGGCACCGTCAACTGACTAACTTCTTAACTGGATTGAACCCTAAGCTGAGACCTAGACATGCCCTTACACCATACGAATCTATGTGCACTAGACTCCCAAACTCTAGACATTTATTATCCCAAATGTATAAACTAGTGTTGAGTATGCATTCTACATCGGTTCCATATTACATAAGGGAATGGGGGAATTTACCCAACCCACTCTGATTCATAGGATTATTAAATTGACGCATACTTCCTCCATCAGTTCCCGTATCCTGGAGTCTTCTTATAAATTTCTCACTCGATGGTATAAACCCCATCCCGTTTTGCTCAGATATTCCCCATTGCCAGTGCTCGCTGTTGGAGAGGCTGCGATCAACGTGGTACATTTCTTCACCTTTGGTGGACCTGCCCCAAAATTGCAGCCTTTTGTGATTGGATCCAGAAACTGACCTGAAGCCACATAGAGAGATCTCCCCTCTGCCTCCTCTTTCACATGACCTCATCTTCTATGAAGTTGTATAAAAAGAGGATCACTCCCCATCTACTGAACGCAGCTAAATTCTTGATTCCTAGATTTTGGAAACAATCTGTTTGCTTGATACTTTCTGATATGAAGTAGATACAGTTATGAAAGCTGAGCAATGGGTGCACATGGTTAGGAACCAAAAGGACAAATGTAAAGTCAGCAAACACAAATGCTCCTGCGCTTGGGGATGGACTCGATGCAGGCTACAACCACATTAAGAATGTCCTGGAACATGCACACCTTGCTGCCCTCAAATGGACCGGGGGAATCCAAATATACTGAATGGGGAAAGAACAAAGAGAGGGCGCACAGGCCTAGTGCATTACCATAAAAAATGTTTAATAAAAAACATTTGGGCTTGGGCTCTGAGGAAGAGGCAAGTCCTCAAAACGCGTCAGCCTTTTGGATGTCTAAACTCCCTATTGCGGACTGTTACTCAGCGCGGTGTTGACCCAGCTGTTCTTTTATGATGTGCCTTGACTATATTGTCGTTTGTGAGTACAACACCTACTTTATTATTTTTTATTAAACATTTTTTATGGTAATGCACTAGGCCTGTGCGCCCTCTCTTTGTTCTTTCCACAAATGTAAAGTCGTACGGCAGGGATGGATGTACTATTCCTCTGAGATATCAGATGATTGATTATTTTTCCGTAGATTTGATACATTGTATACCCCTATGTTGTTGTTTATACCCACCTGGGTGTTGTTCATTGTTTTTTGGGCAGGGTTTTTTTTTTTACTCTGCCTTATTTCACCTATTCCCTACCCCCCCTTTTTTTTCTTATAGTAATGGTGTTCCTGGGTAACATTGGTACCCATCTAATGTACGGCTTGCAATCAACATTTATGGTTTAAATCTGCTACTGTATGTCCATTAGTTCCTTATTTTTTTGTTTGTTTGGTTGGCCACTGTGAATATATTTGGTGACACTTTTGTATAATCTGAAAATGTTAATAAAGATTGATTATAAAAAAAATAAAACACATATTAATTACACAGGTTCTCTGGCTGATTAAGGTTGTAATTAAACTCACTTAATGCCTTATCTGCATTAAAGTAGCCGCAGAACCTGTGTAATTAATATGTGTTCAGTTTTAATGGGATGAGATGGCAACCCTAAGCGAGATACTGGCTGAAGAGAGCACAATAATTTGGCAAACAGGAAGTGCAGAGACATGGCTTAAACCAGGAGAGTTCACGGGAGGAGAAAAGGGTTCAAGATTCGTGACAAACAAGGTTATGGTAGGATCATTCAAGTAATTTTCAAGGGAACTATCCAGCATTCCAGGTGGCTCAGCAAGAAGAGACATTGCCAGACACAGCAGAAGTCCTAGGTTTGGACCCAAGTTCTGACATCACATCTGTGTGCTGCATATTTGGGCTGTGTTCTGTGCTTTTGAAAAGTCCTTCTTGCTGCATCTTCAGTGCGTTTTCTTAAGATTGCACCTTTCGTTATAGCCAATGGTAATAAACGAAACATGCCATGTGCATTTTTTGAGTCACATGTCCAATTTTCCCAGTTGACTGGAGGGAGGAAATTGCATGCAAAATACATACATTATGCATAGCGTTAATTTTAACGCAACCCATTAAAAGTATGATAAAATCTTGACATGCATTTTCAAGAAAAGCTGTGGTTTGGTGATCCATGGATTAACCCACCTGAGAGCTGGTGTGAGAAAATGAGAGAGGTGCCAGATGACTGTGCTATAGCCTGAGTCTCAACTGCTTCACCTTCACTAGGACCCCTAATGCAAGTCTTGTTATAGCAGGGATAAAATTGGGATATTCTAGAGTCAGTACTGAAGAGTTACAGCAAGCAAGTACCAGGTGATGGATTTGGACCACTGCATAGCACTGGCAGGTTAATGAGCCACTACAGCACAGAGAGGCAAGACGTTGTGGGAGGGGAAGCAAGCACAGCGAAGAGAGACATGAGCAGTGTGGACAGAATTAAAGTGACCCTGTCACCATTTGTAAAGAAAACTGAAAAGGAGTTATATATTTACCTTTCCAGTTGCCTTTGTATTAAACCTCCCAGGCCTCTGCCAATATTCCATACTTGTGTGTCCATGACCTGCTCCTACCACCATAGACTATGGTTCTACCTGCTGGCCCCTGTGTCCTTACAGTAGCTCACAGTAGAGGAAGCAGGTATTAGACACACACAGTAGTGTGGAATATCTACAGTGGATGGAAAGCAATAATAGCAGTGTGGGCACACCCCTTTAAACCACACTCACATGGCCACACCCTCTTCGTCTTTACCCTCTTTGTCAAGTTACAAAGTTGGTAGGTATGTTATTGCTTTCCTATATTTCAACAGCTACAACTGCTACAGTGTGGCTCAGAAGGCCACATTTGCATTAAGTACCAGAATAATTCATGCTGGTATCTTCTCTGTCTTTATAGAACTGTAAGTCCCCCCTGTCCTCACTGACAGTCTCTGCATACACCACAATCATGCCTTTTTTCTCAGCATGATTTCTGGCCATCTCTCGGGTCCTGTACAAGTACAGTTGACTGGCTGAACTGGGCTGTTCAATGGTTCCCTCAATGAGTTGAGCAGAAAGTATGTCACCAACACATCAAGGCTTTCCAGAACGGGGCCAAAGCTTATTCAGCAATTACATCATCATCATCAAAGATGCGGCATTTCGAAACCTTACAGGCATGCCTGATGAATGGGTCCTACGAGACTCCAAAACGTTGCTTCTGTAACTATGATGTGATCGCTGAATAAAGCTTTGGACCCATTCTAGAAATCCTTGGTGTGCTGGTGATATACTTTTTGCTTTGGATGTCTGCAGTTTCCAGCCAGTGGTCTCTCCATTACCCACTGACATCTACAACCATTTTTCAGAACTGTGTTTTGGGAATATTGTGTTTGAACTCAACCAGACCACATGGTCAGTGCCTAAGAATTCGTTTACATGACTGGCAGCTGTACCTGTATGTGGGAGTGCTGTTTTACCATGTATAATATTGGGATGGGAAGGTCAGAATGCTAAATTGTAATTAGTTCAGGACTACTCCAAAGTATGAATTTTTCTTTCATTTAAATTAGTCTTTTTTATTACTGAATCAGTCTTCTAATGTTTTGTATCTCTGTGCCCATCTTTCTTTATTCCTTTTTTGAGCTGCAATTAAATATCTTTAAAGTGTAAAATAACCGTGAATAAGTCTAGCAGGCTGCTAACTGTGCAAAAAGTTTGATCAATTCCTCCTGTAGCATTTAATTTTACGGAGTGACCTTCTGCTTTATTATAACTGGCATGTTTGACCAAGCGAATGACAAAAAAATATCTTTTTCTGTGACCTATGCATCGTTAGCATTGCCGCCAAATGACAACTGTTTAAAATGGCACTACAATTACATTTCCATTAAAAAACCTGTGTCTCCTTTTCTGACAAATGTAAAGCTCTGTAGTGATGAGCTGTTCTATAGAATTACAGAGCTATAATTTCTTGCTCAAGCTTTATCAGTAAAAGTTGCTGCTGACTTCAAAGACACATTTAGCTTTCAAAGAGGTTGTAACATTTTACAGAATGGCAGTCATTACTATTTTTAGGTGAAAACAGGGGTCCCTTGAAAAAGACAAAACGTTTCCCTTATAACTACAGATGTTCAGATACAAAAATTATTCTGCCAAAACATAATGGTAAATGTACTTAGTGAACAATTTCATCGTGTTTTTTGATTATTTATTGCCAAATGCAAACAAGAAAGATTTAGGAAAACTCAGGAATCTGTATTGTCAGTCCTAGAAGATACAAATGAATCATGAAAAGGGCACAGGCAATGACAAGACATGCCAGAAAAATCACATAATGCTTTCTTTGTTGGCAGGAAGGATTTAAAGGAAAACTTCATCTCTAGCTTTTTTTTTTATCATAAACAGCTTCAAAGTACACATGATGGAGCAATGGGTGGCAAGAGCACCAGAAAATGAGTGTAGTGTCTTAATTTTTCTTGTGTTCTTGTTTTTTATGTATGTTCGTGTACACTATACAGAGCTATTCATCAGGTCCACTATCTGCATTCGTAGAATACTTGGACTGAGGGTGTTTTTTCAAGTACCTGTAGGTTCTGCTTTTGTATCAGGTAAAGAGAGTTATGGAAAAAAGAAGCTCAAAACATTAAAATACTGAAAGGATTGCCAGGCCAAAATCAGATAAAAGAGTGCAGGATCATTTTTATTGCTGATAAAAAAAAGTCATATAAGAACACCCAATGCATTTTGAGGCAACACAACTCTCCCTTCATTAGAGCTACAAGAATAAGCAAAAGAACAGTTATAATGATGAAAAAACTTAGATATTCATCATTAAGACATAATTCGTCATCAGTATGGCCATGTTTAAAGCCCTGCCTCTGCAAAGATGTCCACCTCCACACAGAGACACAGTGCAGAACCATTGAGATATATCAGTAATGCACGTCTATGCAAAAATTCTGCAAGATAAGGGACCCTTGGATTAAGTCCTTCCATCCAACCATGTTTGATCACCGCTTAATGGACCATTAAAGGCCAACCTCAGTGCGCTAACAAGCCTTTCGCCACTTACCACCTCCCCAACCTCCCATGTTGCCAATCTCCCTGCCCCCCCCCCTCCCCCAGACTACAACTTTCTTGCCACTCCTCACCTCCTGCTCCATTTCCTTATTCTTTCTCTGCCTTTCTCTAGAGATATATACGTTATATGCACTATCCCACAGACCACTCGATACTGCAGTGGTTGGGATCTAAATGTTTCCAGCTTACCAATTAGGTGATTTGTGTGCAATATTATACTCTGGTTGTTATTTGCCCTAAATGTCTCATATATTTGTATTCCAAATACAAATACAGCCCTGGTTCACACCGGTGTGACTTGTCATGAGATTTGACAGTGTCAAATCGCATGACAAGTCACACCCTATTGTCGGCAATGGAACCAGTCAAATTGCTGCAACTCCAACTTTGCGGTGCTGCAATGATTTGAAAAAAAGGTTCCTGCACTATTTTTTGCAATTTGAGGTGCAACTTGCATAGACATCTCTGCATGAAGTCGCACAGATGTCTGCCAAGTCACACATGAAGTCGCACTGACATGCAGCTCTGAAATCACGCAACTTCAAGTGAAGTTGCATGATTTCAAAGTTGGATCCAGTGTGAACCAGGGCTTATTGCCTAATTCTAAACCGATGTGTATAAACTGTTTGGCCTTTTTTTTAGACTAAATAAAAATTATTGAACAAGTTAGTAATAGGGAAAAGCCACAGGACTAATCAACAATACTAATCCTTTGTTCTTTGCCTGTCCTTTTAGCACAGCTTGCAGAATTCAATTCCTCTTTAAGTCAAGCTTTAGGTTCAGTATGGAATTTTTGGGTGGCCATGGACATTTGTTTGTTTGGTCACATGCATAAAATCCAAACTCAATATACACTGCTCAAAAAATTAAAGGAACACTTTGAAAACACATCAGATCTCAATGGGGAAAAATATCATGCTGGATATCTCTACTGATATGGACTGGGTAAAGTGTTAGGAATGTAAGGATGCCCCATCGTTGGATGAAAATTAAAATTAGCAGCCTACAGAGCACTGAATTCAAAGACATCCCAAAAATTAAAGTGCAAAACTGATGCAGCAGGCTAGTCCATTTTGCTGAAATTTCATTGCAGCAACTCAAAATGGTACTCAGTAGATGTTATGGCCCCCGACGTGCTTGTATGCATGCCTGACAACGTTGGGGCATGCTTCTAATGAGATGATGGTGCCCTGGGGTATTTCCTTCCAGATCTGGACCTGGGCATCACTGAGGTTCTGAGGTGCAACCTGGCGGCATCAGATGGACAGAAACATGATATCCCAGAGATGTTCTATTGGATTTAGGTCAGGCGAGCGTGGGGGCCATTCAATGGTATCAATTCCTTCATCCTCCAGGAACTGCCTGCATACTCTCGCCACATGAGGCCGGGCATTCTTGTGCACTAGAAGGAACCCAGGACCCACTGCACCAGTGTAGGGTCTGACAATGGGTCGAAGGATTTCATACCGATACCTAATAGCAATCAGGGTGCCATTGTCTAGCCTGTAAAGGTCTGTGCGTCCTTCCATGGATATGCCTCCCCAGACCATCACTGACCCACCACCAAAACGGTCATGCTGAACGATGTTACAGGCAGCATAACATTCTCCACGGCTTCTCCAGACCCTTTCACGTCTGTCACATGTGCTCAGGGTGAACCTGCTCTCATCTGTGAAAAGCACAGGGCACCAGTAGTGGACCTGCCAATTCTGGTGTTCAATGGCAAATGCCAATTGATCTCTATGATGATGGTCAGTGAGCATAGGGCCCACTAGAGCGGGTGTCGGCAACCCGCGGCTCCGGAGCCGCATGCGGCTCTTTTTCACCTTTCCTGCGGCTCCGGAGCACACTGCCCACCAGGTGAAAGGCAATAGGGTCGGCAAGCCGCGGCTCTTTTAACCTCCCTAACGGTATTCCCGAGTGTAGCTCGGGGGTAAAATTTCTATACCAAAAGCGGTAACCCCGAGCTACACTCGGGCTTACCATGCAGCACTGCATAGGGAGTCCCTGCAGCACTTACCTTGTCCTGCGCTCCCGCGATGTGTCCCCTGCAGCGTCCCCGGCCATCTCCTCCGTCTGATGTCGGCATCCGGCTCCTGTGTTCCGGTTCCCGTGACGTCGGGACGTACGGGCGCCGCCGGCGGCGGGAAATTTGAAAATTTAAAAAAAATGTCATTTTTTTCAAAATGATTCTAAATAGTAAAACATTGCTGTTTCAACCCATTTCACATACATTTTGTCCCGAGTGCTTTGTCCTGTCCCCTGTCTGCATTTTGATTGTTCTTTCTGCCTGGAAACGTAGAAAAGTCCATGGCGTCCAAAAAGCATCCCTTTAGGTCAAAAGCGGGTTTAGATCAGCTAGAGAACAGCGATAGTAAATCAGAACCACTTGCAGAATTGAGTGATAATGATTCGTGGGGGAAATTCGTCATCAGACACTGAAAACAATTTTGCGACTTTGCTCAGTGATGTGCGAACTTGGCGCTATATTTCAAATTTCAGTGTTTTTGGTTTGATTATATTATTGAATTAAATGTATGATTTAGAATCTTGTTCAGACAGATTTCAGTGAGTTATTCCTAAAAATTACAGCCTACAATAAAAAAAACTACATATTTCCATGCAAAATAATGGTACCGCTTTCAGCACCAAAAATCGGAAAGAATCATACCGCCAGGGAGGTTAATGCAGCTCTTCTGTGTGCCGGGCGCCCGCTGGCAAACATTGGCTGTCAGGATGTAGGCGGGGCAGCGTGACGAACTCCTCTCCTCTCACAGTCCGCCCTGAAGACCAGAACGGCGCGGGAACACAGCGAGAGGAACGCGCGGAGCAAAGGTAAGTGAATTGACACAATATGGGGAATGAATTACTATAGGGGGGATGAATTACTATATGGGGGGATGAATTACTATGGGGGATGAATTACTATGGGGGATGAATTACTATATGGGGGATGAATTACTATGGGGGATGAATTACTATATGGGGGATGAATTACTATGGGGGATGAATTACTATGGGGGATGAATTACTATATGGGGGATGAATTACTATGGGGGATGAATTACTATATGGGGGATGAATTACTATGGGGGATGAATTACTATATGGGGGATGAATTACTATGGGGGATGAATTACTATATGGGGGATGAATTATTATAGGGGGGATGAATTACTATAGGGGGGATGAATTACTATATGGGGGATGAATTACTATAGGGGGGATGGATTACTATGGGGGATGAATTACTATGGGGGATGAATTACTATATGGGGGATGAATTACTATATGGGGGATGTATTTTCAGTTTTAAAAATGTTTCTCTCAAAATAAATTTCAATCGTGGTTTTGGCAAGATTTGGCTCAGTTGAAAAAAAAGGTTGCCCACCACTGACCTAAGGCTATGATTGTGATTATGACGATACACTGTGGCCCTGATTAACCCTTTGCTTACTGGGCCCTTAAACCCCCTTCATGACCAGAGCGCTTTTTGCATTATATGCAGTGTCGGATTTGTTTTAAATGTTGCAATGGTTTTGCGGCTCCCAGTCTTTTTTTCCCTCTCGGAAACGGGTCCAAGTGGCTCTTTATGTCTTAAAGGTTGCAGACCCCTGCACTAGAGGATGTCGGGCCCTCAGTCCACCCTCATAAAGTCTGTTTCTTATTGTTTGGTCAGAGACATTCACATCAGTGGCCTGCTGGAGCTCATTTTGTAGGGCTCTGGCAGTGCTCATCCTGTTCCTCCTCCTTGTATTGATGTGCCATCCTGGAGGAATTGGACTACCTGTGCAACCTCTGTAGGGTCCAGGTATTGCCTCATGCTACCAGCAGTGACATTGACCCTAGCTAAAAGCAAAACCAGTGAAAAACAGTCAGAAAATATGAGTAAGGAAAAAAATATCAATGGCCTCCACCTGTAAAACCGTTCCTGTTTGGGGGGGTCATCTCATTGTTGCCCATCTAGTGCACCTGTTTTTCATTAACACCAAAGCAGCTGAAACTGATTAACAACCCCCTCTGCTATTTACCTGACCAGATCAATATCTGGAGTTTAATTAACTTGATGCTATACTTTGATTAAAAGTGTGCTTTTAATTTTTTTGAGCAGTGTATTAGCTGCAGGAGACAAAGAGCTAAAGTTTTTTCTTAAGGAAATTGGTGGCCCTTGATCCCCTGTGAGTACAAAAAACCCATGTCAACCAGAAAAGGTTAGAGAGACCAAAGGGGCATAAAATGAAAAAGTATGAAAATCAATAAGTAATGTAATCAACTATATTAGAAGGAAGTATGCACAATAAATATAAAGAACAATCTGAGAAAGGTAATATTCAACTTTATTCTGGCCCATATTATGGGTTATCATATTAGGTAGAATTGAATTTAAATGTAAAATATATAGACACAGCGCCAATAAATTATATATAAAGCTGCAAACCTAACCAAAGAAAAGGTAAGTGACAAAATATATATAAAGGAATGCGCGAAATACCATATCACATGAAAATGCAGATAAATACATAAATAAAATAAAAAATATGTTTATAAATATCCATAATTCATATATAAGTCCAAACACCAATATAAGTGATTAAAAAATCTCTTAAACAAGAAAAAAACACCATGTAGCAAAATCCACCACCAAATGAAATGGGTAAACTCACCAGAGCTATTTGCTGATCAAATTATAAATCAGCAAAAATAGCAATTGCTCTGGGAGCGATGATCTGTTGGAGTATCCAGGAGCAATAGACTGCAATCAGCCAAATCAGCACACATGGAACAGCCTTAACTGCAAATGGTCATCATGCCTTCATAATTTTAGAAATGCTCGGGGAATCAAAGAAGAGTATCATGGTGCAGTATATTAAAACAAAGATAATTTTTATTGTAGCCTTAAATATGCACTCACAAGAAAGGTGTCCAACTGACACCAGCAATAACAGCAATATCAGTCTCAAAAAGCTAAAGCAGGGACGAGCCTCTCTCACCGCGATCACAGCCGACAGTCTCAAGGAGCATTCTGACGTCCCATCCACTAAGCCTCACCCTACGTGTTTTGTCATCCAACGTCTTCAAGGGGCGGCATGGATGACAGACGTCGAATACCAACATATATACACACTAAATCTGCATTGCAGCAACGCTGCAACCAATCGATAAGCAGCATTTTGGCGACACAATACCGCTCGATCTCTGCAGATATATCCATTATTGAGACAAATAACATATTAAATAGCCAATAAAAAATATGAAATAAAAATGAAAATAATATTCATATAAAAAATAAAACAATAAAATACAATCAATATAAAATAATCTAAAAAAACTTAAAAAAATAATAAAACATATATAATCACTATATGACCCCCTATTATTTAAAGGGCCAGTATAATTAATAATGTCAAATAATATAAACAAACAATAAACATATAATATCTGCTGATGCATATTCAAAAAAAAAAAAAATATATATATAAATAAAAATAATTAAATGATATTTTATCGGTCTGTAATAATCAACTAGGTGACCACATATATAAATATAGAATTGAACTTAAAGTTACATTTTATTTAATGTCCCCATATTGAGCCTTTGTGGCTTTTGTAATCATGCAGCTCTACTCTTCTTAATTGTAATAATACTTTATGCACTCTTAATTGGCAGAATGTTGTCCATTTTAGACACTTATAGTAATGGCATTTTATCTTTCCAATCACCTTTTCTCTCAGTATTACTTGTCCTTTTCACCTTTCCTGTTTTATGTACCCGAAATAAAAATGTATTTGCAATTTCCTGAACCAATTATCATAACACATCCAGATATGACCTCATTTTAATCTGCCTAGTTATCTCAGCATTGTAGATATGACAAAACATTAACTTAAACAGCATAATCTATTGACATTTCATAGTGTTTAAAGACGTTGATATCTATTGACATTTATTTGACCTGGAAAGATTGTTATCTCTGTAATGATGCATCCTGAAATAGCCACCAGTTGAAAATAGTGCGAAGCATTATGAAATTGTAGGTATTTCTGTTTAAATGGATGCCTAAACTGTAGAAATATGTCTATGATTCATCTATGAAAATGTAAAGAATGTTTCCATCCTAATCTACAGAGACTCCAATGTATGTGAGAATATACTCCTAAAATATTGTACATATGGCATACAGTGTATAAAACCATATGTATTAAATAAATATACATTTTGAGGAATACGGCATATTGAGGCCCGTGATATCCTACTAGTAGGGCATATTTAGTTTAACATGACTGGTGTGCTAGTGTTGTTCGATTTTTTAAATTTTGCAATATGCATATGCAATTTTCAATAATGTAATATAAAATTGATAAAAACTGTTAAAAGTCTAAAAAACCCTTTTTGTCTTGTTAATTTTTGGTAAAGTGGGGAAATGTCTGACAGGTTTTTATATCTGGTTGATATATGGAAGATTACCCCACACTTCTTGTCCCTATGACACAATACAAGTAGTATTGACCATACCATAGTCATGACCAGGACAGAAATGCAGCAGCAATATTCTCAGATATTTCAACACTTCCCTTACTTAACTAAAAGATTTCCCGGTACTTGTCTGTGAATTCACCAAATGTATTTATTTATATATATATAAATAAATATATATATATTTTTTTATATGTTTTATTTAAATATATCAAAATAATATATATTTATTTATATATATATATATATATATATATATATATATATATATATCTCCAGTGAATTAACAGACAAGTAACGATTTCCCACCTCTTTTTGTCCTAAAAGGGGGGCACAAACAATGATGAAATCCTGGCCAGTGCTCTAATCCTTCTCTGCTCTATCCAAAACTAAAGAAACAAGATTTTGTTGGTGCTGGGCTTTAGGGGTCCATACATACACCAGTTACGGTGCCTGAAAATGCTGTATAAAAAGCAAATATTTAGGTTCTTTGTGTTGGCGTTTAGCAGCGTTAGCGTTTATATACATTATTATAACAAAACTTTAGGAAAAAACACGTCAGAGTTTAGGAACGTTTAGCAGCGTTTAACATTTTTTTCTGCCAGAAGTATTCTCTCAAACAGGCAAATCAGAAGGGTTTCCTATTTTTGTCTCTAAACACTAAGCTGAAGAAATGCTTCTAGACTACCCAATGTGCAGGAACACATAGGACATTAACTGCTTCAAGAGGCATAAAAAAAACCCCAAAAAACTAAAAATGCCTCTCGGAGCAGCGTTTTTTGAAGAAAAGGTGTGCAAGGACCCTAAATGTGTGGCCAGTATTTGACTTGTTTTTTTCCTCTTTGCTGATGATATGTGAAATAGGTGAGGCGCAGGTATAGTCCAGGAAACCAAGGGAGTTCTAGAACTGTTGTTTCATGATGGTCATGAGTACAGGGCATTAGGATGTGTATGCATGATTCAGTGGCCCTCAGGCATTTTAGTCACTTTTCCAAAGACAAATGGCCACTTACAGAGCAGAACAGGGTAGCCATGCAGGAGGCATGCTCAGCACCAGCTTCACTGGGGGGATCAGATAAGATTGTCTTAGGCCTTTCTCTCATATGCAAAATAAATATATGTGTTTTTTCTGTATAAGTCATGTCACAACTGGTCACAACTGACAGGGTAAAATGTATAGGTTGTTGATGAGCAATTGAATTAAGAGCCCAGGAATACAAATTCTTAGAACAAGATAGACAGGCTATACTATTTGTAAAATTGATGGCCTTGCTGTTCTAATGTATACATCAGATTGACGGTGATATGCATTACGTGGACCTGAATCAAAAAGTGAAGTTTTTTATGTTCAAGGGTGTACTTTCTGTACTTAGGTACTCATAGCTGTATGTCCACAGTATAAAATCTAAGGCACTGTGCCTCTTACTACCAGTCTCACTTGATTTGTTGTAAGACTCGGTGATGTGACTATTCTGCAGCTTGCTGGGGAGGGATCTGTACTGTAAGCATCTCCCTGCTACTGCTTCATTTTCTTCACTTCATATGTGAATCTTTGCTTTATCCGCCTCTCCTGCTGCTTCTTGAATATTACTCCACTGGTTATCAAGTTACCTGCTGAATAGCCTAGATCTAATACATGAAAAATAATTTTAAAGAGCATCCAAGTCTCCAACTGGTAGGAGTTAATGTTTTTCAAATATAAAGTGTACATTAGCAAATATCATTGAGTCAAAGCCTCATTGTTTGTCTTTCTTTTTCAGTAATTCACTCTGTAGAAGCATATTGATTCAATATTAATTTGGCTGATTATCTGTTTACAGAAATGGATATTGTTTGACATGAATTCATGAATAGTTTCTTGCAAGTTGTTTATCAGGCGTTGAGGTGTTTCAACTGGAAGAAGCTGTCAGCATAAAATTAATTTAGATTATAGCCATAGCTTCTAAGGAACGTTATAATCTATCTAGCTATTTTAATTTGTGCAGGGATGATTTATTATGGTCAGGTAATTAGCATTGTATACTGTTGTTTTGCTCTGGGTTATGCCTATTCCTTTTTAAATTATATTTTTATTGGACGAGGATGAAATATTAAAGCAGAGCAAAGCAGAGTGGTGTATGAAGACATACAATGTGAAATAAGATTGTGGACAATAATGTAATAAAAGACATAAAAGCATTCATAATTGATAAATGCTTTCAGCACACTAAGGCTGGGTGCATAACACATAAATTGCAATCAGTGATAGCATGTAGGACTGTATTACAAGTCGTTAAAGCCTTTAATTATTAATATCTGTAAGTTAATAGAAGTAAGTACATGCATATGGCATGCACTAATAAATAACATTTATGAGCTCTCAGTTGGATTATTATAGAGTGACTGATGAAATAAATTCTGTAAAATCAAGGGAAGGAAAATTAGATTGGATAGGAAAGTTCACTGTTTCAACTGTGGGGCTATCTAGAATTCTATATTGGGAAATGCTTATTTTGTTTCATAGTGTAGACAATACTGTGTATTTTCAAATCATGGTTTAATATATATTTTATAATTCAAACCTGCAGAGTTTATAGGCTCCATTTAAAGTATAACTAAAAGCAAACTTTTTTTTTAGATAGAGTGGAGAGGGATTAGAATTCTTTACCCTGTCTATTTGTCCTGTTTACCATTATTATTGAAAGTGAAAGTAAAAGAATATCCCAAATTATGGGCTGTCCCCAGAAAAGTAATAGAGGGAAATCTTACAATGTGGGCACTCGTTCTGGTGACATGGGGGTCCTAAAGGAATTCCCTTGATTTGTACAGATTTCCTTTCACTTCCTGTTTGGCTATGGGACAAGAAGTGAAGGGAAATCTCCACAATGAGACACAGATAGTGAAAAAAATCTGAGAGGGGTTATAACCCTCCCATTCTCTATCTAAAATGAAAAGAAAAAAAGGTTTTGACTATAATTTTACTTTAATTCCCCTTCCTCGGCAGAACATGTTCAACAGCATACTCAGATGGGAATAATATGCTCTTCCATACCCATAGGTGCCGATTATTTTCCTAAATTACATTGGCTGAACAGAGCAGCAAGGGAGTGAAGGAATTTTAAATATGAGCTTCTGGGGAGGGGGACATTACATTAAGTGTATGTTACCCTAGACATTTTGTTGTTTTCTATATGTGCTTGCATTCTTGCATTTAATAATTCATAGTCTATCATTTTCATACACTTCTTCCATCTGAAGTATTTAATTGATCCTGCCAGTTACCTTTCTTTCTTGTTCTAACCTCATCACACAAAACCATACAGAACCTTTTAATCTGTGCTTGTGTGGTCAGTTTTCAGAGTAAGATTTGGTGATGTCATTATTTTGCTGCTTGCTGGAGCGGAATCTCTACTGTAAGCATCTCTCTGCTACTGCTTCATTTATATTGTGCTTAATTAACCTCTCATGCTGCTTCCTGAATATTACCCCACTGGTTGTCAAGTTACCTGCTGAATAGCCTAGATCTAATACATGAAAATTAATTTTAAAGAGCATCAAAATCTCCAGCTGGTAGGAGTTAAAAGAGAAGTGTGGACATTTTTCCCCATTTATACTTACCCAGGTGGACACTGTATCGGTACGATGCTGTATCTGTCCGGCGGCTATAAGGGTGAGAACTCAGCGATCACACCACCGCTGATCGCTGAGTTCTCACAGTCGCTCTAAGCAGTCACCGCTCACTGCTTTGCCCCCCCCCCTCCAGTACTCACTGGAGTACTGGGCTGTGGAGGGGGAAGGAGCGGCTGTTTCCTCCAGTACTCACTGGAGCACTGGGCTGTGGAGGGGGAAGGAGTGGCTCGCTGAGATGCTGAGCCTGGTGCCGCTTCAGATTCTGGGGTGGATCCAGACTTTGAAGAGAAAAGAGCTTTGGCTGTACTTCTCCTTATACTTCTCCTTATACTGTAAAGAACACTTTCCTGAACATGCCCCTGCTCAAGCACAGCCTGTATCTTGCCTTAGGCTGAACAAACTATAGAATACAGGCACACCATGGGGTTTATTTACTAAAGCTGGAGAGTCCAAAATCAGACTCCCTTCTGCATAGAAACCAATCAGCTTCTAACCTCAGCTTGTTCAATGAAGCTTTGGCAATGAAACCTGGAAGCTGATTGGTTTCTATGCAGAAGTGAGTCTGATTTTGGACTCTCCAGCTTTAGTAAATAAACCCCTATGTGTCTGCACAGTGTCCAGTAACCCATCCCACACTATCAGGAAAAAAGATGCATGGTCAAATTATAGACCCTTTTAACCTTGTAAAAATGGTAAAAAAGGTAATTTTTGAAACTAAGCAAAACAGCTATGGTTCCAGCATAGTTAAAACTGTATTAGAAAGTGTCTATGACATTGTATGTTCACCTCTACTTTAACCTGTGGCTTTGCCCTTTTTAAAGGTTAGAATTTAGTTTAAAACTGAATTTAATTTTAACAATGTCAGTGATTTATGTAGAAAAAGAATCACTGCTCTATTATGGCAAACTCCATTGGTAGCAGTGTTAAAATTCATACATAGAACACCTCTGCCAGTTTGAACCCAGAGACAGCTAATATAGCAAGAAAGAAAAATCTTAGCTTCAGTGCAATCCTTTGAACACTTTGTAACAGGACCTTTGTTTTAAAGCCAATTTTGTAGTTTGTTGAATTTATCTTTAGATCGTTCCTACTACGTCTTATTCCAGAGTTGCAGCACACAGACGTTTCCATTCTAAGGGACCTGCAGTATAAATCTAATTTTTCTTCAAACGCATCTGGGACAATGTAACCATATAAAATAGAAAGCAAAATTGCAGCAGTAAACAACATTTTAAAACCTTTACTTCCCAATTATAATGTCTTTTTAAATGCAGACAAAAATGCAATGTTTGTCTTGCTGGAAAATAATTTTCTGAAATTAATGTCAGTTCGACTGTGAGAAAGCTAACAATATGTGAGTGTGAACACTAAAAGTATACCCAGGAAAGCAGTTAGAGAATGTCAGTGGAACGTTATATTCCATTTACTGTCTTCTTCTTTTTTTTCTTTATTTGTCGAAGCTTTGGAAATTGTATAACATTTCAGATATGTAACACAGAGACATATTTATTACAATAGTTATTTGTGAGGCAGTGGTTTAATTTCAGAAGGTCAGATTGCAGGTAAACAGGTGAGACTACAGCAACTTAATCAGTACATAAGTTATCTATTATATTTCTTTCCTTCTCATATCCCCAATAAGAGATGACTTTGTCTGAATTTGGGCAGATATTTATAGGAATTCAATGAAAATTGTGCACAAAATATGATGACCTGAAACCAACTTGCATAGGGCTTAGGACAAAAAATAATAAAGACCCCCAAAAGTCCTGGGTTATACTAAGCGTTTTATTTAAGATGTACAGTGCTAAAGGCAGTGATTTGAGTTAATTAATAGTCTATTCATTTTTTTAGCTTACATTAATTAATGACAGTGAAAAAACATCATGTCCTTATTTAAAGCTAAACTCCAGGCACATATACAAGGCAAAATTTAATGCAGCTCTGTTTCTGTGAACACAGCAATATTTATATTTTTTAATGAAAGCAGTATCCATTAATTTGAATCGGTATCAACCTCTTGTGGTGCCTGTATATCAAAGTTTAGACTTGGAGAAGCAAAAGCTGCACAAGAAACCAGGTTGTGCTTCAGTACTCATGTGCTAATGAGGGACATGCTAATAGGAGGAGAGACCAGAGTGATAGAGAGGTAAACTCATCAATCTGCTGCTTCTTCTTCTACTCTCCATTCATAAACTAGGGGAGGGGCAAGACCAGTGAGAGTTACTTATCTGCAGCAGAGGAAAATCAGGTCTCCTGCCCTGCAAGACAGGGATGTGCTGTGTGGCAAAAAATGCATAAATCTCAGGACTGGATGGACTGAAATACAAATATTGTGTCAGGTAAAAAAGCTCCCTTATCTGAATTTCATCTGCAGGAGTTCAGCTTTAAAGCAAACCTGTAGTATTCTTAAAGTTAGTAATCCCCCAAATTGATCTAATATCAGGTTCCCCCAGTCATCCTTACATATCTTCATATATTCTGTAAACTAGCTCCAGTGCTTTGGCTTTGCCTGGTTCATATGCCGCACAATGAGGTTGCCTATCACAAAGATGAGCTACTGGTAAGTTGGTGTGTATAAATATTTCCAGGGTACTTAGGGCTTCAGCTGATTGGAGGGAAGGGACCCCCCCCCCCCCCATCACACAGCACATAGGAACAGCGCTGAGGCTGTCAGTTACAGACTGTTGCCTCCCCATCACCATTTTTCTCTTGCTGACAGGAAAACCTATTAGAAGTGACTTATGCTGATAGCAGAGGAATAAGACAGTGGACAGAAATGACACTTAGTGCTCTGGATTGAGACAAGTATTCACTATTGAAGGACACACTTTGTTCTTCTTTCATGTCTGAGGTTTACAACCACTTTAAGGATTTCTATGTGTAAAGAAGTTCTCCATTTTGGTTACATTTTTATTAACTTCCTGAGAAAGGGAACACATTCTTAAAAATAACTTGTGCAGTCCCCCCCCCCCCTCAGAATGCCCATGTGAGCACCAGATGAGCAGCCTAAATGAAATTGTTTGTAAGGCCACCTAAAAGGGTATTTAGCCACATTGGCATGTCACCTGTATGATCTAGTCAGAGATGCTTAGACATTCTTTGGGGATTCCAAGGGGAATCTATAGTACAACCAAGCAAATAGCCATGTTGGTCAAGTCTGTTTTTTTCTTTTAGAGCCATGTAGGGCTTTGTGTTGATTAGACCAGCGACGATGCAGTCCAGCACAGTGTCAGGTCCAACTGGTTTCTGGAGTTAACCTGGCTTTACTGTTTTGTCCTAAAAGAGAAATGTGGGTGTTGGGTGACACATGTGGGACAATGTGGGTGTCCTTTAAGGAGGTAATGGAGGTAAAACTGCGTATTTACAATACGGTTAGAATGGAGCACCTCTCCTTTTTAAAAAAAAGTTATTTTGTGTCAGTTGTTTAAGCTGACTTGTTAAGCTGCCTTGTCCTGATTGCAGATTTGATGGCTATTCCCACTGTGCCAAACAAAAAACTGTGACTGTTCACCCTTCAAATCCATTCCCCAAAGGTTCAGATAAAACTTGTCAATAAATGACTTCACAAACATGCTCTAGAAGGCAACCAGCCCTATAGAGAAAAGGTCTTGTTCATCCCTGTCCTATACATTCTGCTTTTAAACCTTTCCTTGTTGGCTGTGAGTGGTAGATCTTCTAGGATGAGTTCAGTGAGCCGTGGAAATCACCTCATTTATAGATATCCAGGCTTATGTGTTGTGTGTTCATGGTTGACCAAATCACAGTCTGGAATTGAATGAAAATGAGTGGCTGACAAGGATGGAAAGGTGCACAATATTCCTTAAAGAGCAACTCTATTCATTGTCTTAGTTTCCTCTATAAAGTGGCTACATTTCCCATATGCCAATCTACTCACTCTGCATTACCTGGGCTATGCTATACTTTTCTTTTTACTTGTAGGAATGTGTTATATATACAGTACACAGGAAACTTCAATAATTATGTATTGTAGGTCTGCAAAATATTAATACTGTTGTGCTGTGACCCTCACACTGTTATAGAATTTCTCTAGTTTATAGGCAGTCATTAATCTAGTTGAGGTGACTAAGAAAATGTATTACTTCTGCCTCCAAATCTAAGACTAAACTTCACCTTTAATGTTTCTTGGTGTAAAGGTTACAGAATGTAATCTGTGCAGACACTACAGAGACACATATAGAAATTGTAGTAGTCATGTTTGCTTCATGTTTTATACTGATTGTTAAGTCTAAGCTTTTACAGTAGAGATAATACTTTTTTATCATTTACATTAGAAAGGTTGCTTTTGGGTTTTTTTGGGTTTAGTGGTCACTGTGTATTTAGCACTGTGTGTTGCGAATAGAACAAGACATCTTATACTCATCTGCTCTAAAGTCAGACATAGTTTTGGTGTGCCAGATAGTACAGAAAATGTAAAAGTGGACTAAATAAGCCTAAACTAACTCTTACCCCCATTCTAAACCTATTCTAACTACCCTTTAAAGGAAAGAGGTCTATACTTATCTATGCTAGGGGCGATCGAGTCGTGTCAAATGATCTGTTCAGTGGCCATCTTCAGTGAAGAGGAGAGATCGCGAAATATCTGCAGAACCTAGGTGATGACACCACCCATAGGCTTACTATGGGTCATCCAGTTTTAGCTATCTCTCCTCTGCGCTGAAGCTGGTGCTGGGACCTGATCATGTGACTGGTGTGGCCTTAAAATAGGTAAATATACAGATCTTAAAACCACAGCGCCTCTAAGTGTGTACTGCAAAGATATTTAATAGGAAGATAAGTAGTAACTCACATCTTAGAATTTGAAAACAGGCTCATAGGTAAGAAGTTGAGACATCTATAGCCAGATGTTGTGTGACTGATCCAGAGAGGAGATGGATTAGGTCCGCCAGCAGATGGTGCTGTGCATGTGCAACATGGATGGTGAAGCCTGGTGGAATCTCCAAGGTGTCAGCCAGCAGATGGTGCTGTGCATATGCAGCATAGATAGTGAAGCCTGGCAGAGTCTACAAGATGTCCGGGATCGGCACGTTTGGCATCTGACGTCATCAAAGTGCGATGTGTTTCTAAGCATGCGTGAGTCCGGTGCGCTCTTGCACCATCTGCTGGCGGACACCTTGGAGATTCCACCAGGCTTCACCATCCATGTTGCAAATGCACATCACCATCTGCTGGTGGACCTAATCCATCTCCTCTCTGGATCAGTCACACAACATCTGGCTATAGACGTCTCACCCTCTTATCTATGGGCCTGCTTTTAAATTCTAAGATGTGACTTATTACTTATCTTCTTATTAAATATCTTCGCAGTACACACTTAGAGGCACTGTATTTCTTTGTTTCCCTTCTGCAGAGTTATGCTTTGCTCTATCGCAGCTTGCCCTTAGTGCCTACTGGACTGCCTTACCCCTGCCCACTTGGAACTCAACAAAACATACATTGACTGCCACACCATGCGCCTGTTATCCCTTTTGTAAATATACAGATCTTTCCTTTCACAGGGTGGATAGAATAGGCTTAGAATGGGGCAGGAATAGACTTTGTATTTGACTGGAGCTTAAATATTTAATTACTGGCTAATGGAGATGGAAATGATCATGTTTCTATTTGATTTTCTTTATTTAGTATTGATCTCCTTTATTAGGATGGGAAGAACTTAAATGTTCTTTGGCATTGCATTATCCAGCAGTATTTGAGTGCATATAGTATTTTTTATTTAATTTTGAGTAGTAAGGATTTCAGTTTCTTTTTGCTCCTCCAGTACAGGAAATGAAAGGCAATCTCTTCACCAAGAAACAGAGCACAAAAACAAACTGTCAATGGTTTATACTCTACCTAACTCTATCCAAAACTAAATTGCTATGTGTTGGCTGTACATATACTTTAAGCTCAGCTATGTAAACCTGTTGAAACACTGGACAACTGATGACACGATGAGGGTGATTTACTAAAGCTGGTGCACACAGAATCTGGTGCATCTGTGCATAGTAACCAATTAGCTTCCAGGTTTTATTGTCAAAGCTTAAATTAACAACCTGAAGATAGAAGCTTATTGGTTACTATGCACAGCTGCACCAGATTCTGAGTGCATCAGTTTTAATAAATCTCCTCCAAAGCATAAGAGCCAGTTTCCTTCTGCTTGCCCCCATTCACCCTACCTTTAGAATTGCCTTATTGGTTTTTCAACATGATGGTCTTCCCTACTGCCCGATAAGAAAGCTCATGTGCTGGAAATGTGTGGGGCCAAGCTTGACTTTTACAGGAAAATAAAAAATTTGCATATAACTTCAGCTATCCGTGTCTTTAGGGCCTGATACTTTTAAATCACAGTTTTTACTGAAGGTAACCATTAAATATGCATATTTTTTATAATTTACTTAGCTTGAATTGCCCAGGTTTGTGATGAATTTATTTTAAGTGTTCATATTCAAGTTACATGATACATGGCTGTCTTATTGCTGAAATAAAAAGAGCAGTACTTCAAAAATACTGAATCCTATAGCACATTGGCTTACTAGGCTCGCATTTCCTGGCATTAAGTGCATTTTGTTCAGTTTGCTGCTTGAACTTACTGTATATAGTGCTTTTACGGCACATTATTACCATTGTTTGATAAATGTGCAGTTACAGTTGTCTATGTCTAAAATCAATAAGTGGATAAAACAACACATCACGTATTAAGATGTATGGGTTTTTACCGTTAAGCTATACCGGGCTCTAAGTCCAGGTTCCAGTGTGCATTGCAAGCAGAGGCGAACAATTTCAGATATGAATGAAGCATGAGAAATCATTTGCAGGTTATGGAGAAATGTAGCTTTATTTTATTTGCCTCTATTTGTTACAGTACATTAATTTTATTCTCCTTCAGGCAAACGCTGGCATCTGCTTCTTTTTGCCACTTGTAGAGAACACATGAAACCTTCATCTAAATTACATCATTATTTTCACTGAATCACTGGTGTTGTGGAAGAACAATCACAGGATGTGTTTGAATATTAAAATATAATACAGTTCTAAAGTAACTATGACCTTGTCTACAACCAACTATATTGGACAGAATCCAAATTTACCACAAGCCATGTCTTATCTTCAGAAAATGGATCGGCTACATTGCCTTAAAGATACTCAGCTTATGTATCACACTAATTAAATATTACATAGTTCAGTAGGTAAAAAAATATTATTTATTCATTTAAGTTCCTGAAGTTTTGGTCCAGACAAAGGCAGTGACGACCAATTTCCTGGGACAAATATTTCCAAACTGTGGTTTATTTGTTATTAGTTGAACAATTTGTTTGAAGCTTTCAATGTTTTCTATTCCATTATTAATGTAAACTTTACATTTTCATGTGGTTGTGCATTCCACAGCATACAGTACGTGCATTTACTGATAGCAAATCCTCTTTCCTCAAAGGAATGTCCCCTTGTCTTCCATACAGACATTGAAATGCAATGCTTCTTTTCTAGTAATTTTTATTTACTCCATTTCTAACTTATACAGTATTTGTTACATTTAGGCAACATTACCTAAACTAAACAAGGCCTGTTGTCTAACTTTCTACTGTAAGTGAGACCTTCCACTTGTTTTACTAATCTGGTTGTCCACCATTTAACCCTCTCCAAATTTTATTATATCCTTCTTACAGTGTAGTGTTCAAAACTGATCCCATGTGCAATATGAAGCTTTAAAGTGATTTATACAAGGATAATATGATCTTTGCATTATCCTTTTAATATAGTTTTTAATTCCCAAGAATTTAAGTTTATAATGAAATGCTTTGTGACATCTGCCATTATCTATATATTTGGCTGCTGTTATATATATTATTATGTGAACACACCCTTCTATAATAGACTGTATGAAATACAGAATATACATAACCATAACCAAAAACAAAAACAAAAAAATTACCTCTAAATAATTTTAAATACAATCAATGGTTGCCAGCGAATTCTGTGTGTTCAAGGTTCACAGACCTGGTGAAAAAATGCAGGAATTCACCACAATGCATTGCTTTAGCATAAGCCAGCCCTCTCACTAGAAAAAAGGTGTGGTCACAGTAGCCATATTGACAATGTACTGTAATAGGGAGAGCATAGAGAGCGCTACTGACAAAATGCATATGGAGAGGTTAGTGTGGGGCTTGTAGGCAATGGCAGGTCTGGTAAAGTAGAATTAAACACTTACATGTCACGTAGTTAGCAAATTGCTCTATATCTTAGAGAATTAGGAGGTGAAGGGAGGGAACCTTTTTTTCATTCTTTGTTAAATCCTAATACTGCTGATGTCCTTTGGCCTCTTTACAGCCTGTCCCTCTTCACATGTACAGTGATAACACAATACATGTGTTTTTTCACAGGGCATACAGTATTTTCTAATTGTTGCTGATTGCAATTGCTTTTTTTTACAGGGCTTTTTTAATGTGAACCTTCCACTAAAATGCAAAGTCTGCCCTACTGAAATCCCCCACCCCAAAGACAAATTGTCTGCAAAGATAATTTAAAATAAAGCTGATGCTAATAAAAAGAAAAATAAATATTTATTTCAGGCTGGCTTTCAGTATTTCTTGGAGGTGCAGTGTAAGTCACTGTGCCTCACTGCAGCCTCCTGGGATAGCTAGGTGGACAAAATCCTGCAAGAATGCACACCTCATTGCTGGTACATGTTTTAAGGGCCCAGCTATCCCAGGAGTCAGCAGTGAGGCAAGCTGCTGTTGCACCACCTAGAGTTTGGGGCCAAGGTATTTTTTTCTTTTTTTATTTAAATCACCTTTGTAGGCAGTTTGACTTTGGGGATTAGAGAGCTTTCAATTTAGAAGACCTTCCATTTTCATGTAAGTCTCTTATAACAGTGGAATATATCTAGGCAATGTGTATCAATACAGAAATGTATAGTTTACTTTGGAAGAGCATGTGACATGGCGATTTACAGGTAGGAGATTGTAGGGGATAAATAAGGACCTTTATATCAGTATCACCAACTGTTATTTTCACAAAAGCTAGTGATTTCAATAACAATAAGCTTTCCATGGGATATTATTTTGTTAAACCTCATGTGCAGGTTTTTTGCTCAGCCGTAATGTGCCAGAACTCTATTCCGGCACCTCTGGCAACCCTCTTATATTCAACCTGTCACTCTGCAGATAGCGGTAGACAACGTTTTCTGCACAGATCACTTCCTCTACTGGCTTTTCTGTACTAGCGTTGGGGACCCCAGGCTCCTGCCCTTGAGCCCTGGTGAGTGCTTTTGGTCCCAGTGCAGCAACACCAGGCTGCAGCTGCCTGTGTGGAGGAAGCTTCTATCCGTGCCTGCCACTGCTACTCAGACACTGTATCACAGAGCCGAAACAGCTCTGAAACTCCTCGGCTCTGTGCTACACTTCCCCGATCATCAGACTGTACTGTGCTCAGATTAAACAAACAAAAAAAAAGCCCACACATACCATATAGAGCAGTGACGGTGATTTGAGGGAGCTGTGAATGAAAAGGGGGAGGGGAGAGATCTTTGGGGAGAGCTGGGGAGGGGGGAAATTTAAGCAGAGAGGAGAGCTGTGGGGATTTGTGTAGAGAGGAGAACTGGGAAAGGAGGCTGGATTTGTGCATAGTCGAACTAGGATGGGGGGGTTGTGGAGAATTGGGAAGGGGGGGGATTGTGCAGAGAGGAGAACTGGGAAAGGGGGATGGATTTGTGCAGAGATGAGAACTGAGAAGGAGGGGATTTGTGCAGAGAGGGACTAGGAATGGGGTTCGAATTTGTGGAGAATTGGAAAAGGGGGGGGGGATTTGTGCAGAGAGAAGAACTGGGAAGGGGGGATTTGTGCAGAGAGGAAAACTGGGAAGTGGGGAATTGTGCAGAGAAGAGAACTGGGAAAGGGGGGTATGCAGATAGGAGAACTGGGAAGTGAAGTAGGGGATTTGTTTACAGAGGAGAACTGGGAAGGGGGGGATTTGTGCAAAGAGGAGAACAGGGAAGGGGGGGGGGTGGTGGTGCAGAAAGGAGAACTGGGAAAGGGGGAGATTTGAGCAGAGGTGAGAGCTGTAGAGGGCAGAAGTCAGGTTGTGTAAAGTTAGAGCTGTGAAGGGGGTGGCAGGTTCTGCAAAATTAGGGGGTAGCAGTGTTGAGAGCTGTAGACTGGGGTGAGGAGGTGCAGAAGTGAAATGTGGAAGGGGTGCAGAATTAATGTGGATGGGGGTGCAGAGGTGAATTGTGAACTGGCGGTGTTAGCTGGAGGGGAGCAGAGTTGAGAAGCTGACAGGAAAGGCAAAGGGGAGTTGGGAATGGGGGTACTAAGGTGAACTGTGGATAGGGGTGCAGAGTTGAGCTGTGGACAGGGGAAAGATGAGGTGAGCTGCAGGGGTAAGCAGAGATGTGCAGAAGAGAACATTTGATGGTTACTTTGGGGGGGGGGGGAGTACTTTTGGTACAGGGGATTTTTGCTTGGGGAAGACCAGGGAAATTTGCTGGGGGACAGTAAAGCTTACAGAGTTCAGCGACTAATAGTATGTAATGTATGGCACAGCATGTAGGGTGCAGTGGTGAGGATTTTGTAACATACCTTGTACATTACATACCCAGAACCGCCAAACTCTGTATGCTGTGTTGTATTACATATATCTTTTACAGTCGTATGTTATATATTAAAGTAATCCTGTATTCTGTACTCTGTAAAATGTGTTTTGAATTACATACCCCTGAGCCCTAAATTCCCGTATGCAGAACTTCATATTACATATGCTTTACCACTGCACTCCGTGTGCTGGCCTCTGTGTTACATAATATTAAAGCGGAGTTCCAGTCCCCATAAATTTTTTTAAAGACAGCTCCCCCATAATTATTACAGCATGCAGTTAAATGTGAGACTACTGTTAAGTATTATATCATGCTCGTTTTGTAAATAATCAAATTTTCTTACATAGAAAACACGCAGGCAGGTTCCATGATGGATGTGGGCATCTGAAGCCCGCTACTGTACATTTCCTGGATTAGGTGCTGCTGGCTATCCCAGAATGCACCTCACGATCTAGCGCATGCACAGTAAGGACGCAAGTTGTTTAGAACAGGTTGCCGTAACAATGGCGGTGATGGCGGAAGTTCATTGTTATGGCAACCCGTCAATCAAAAATCAACCCTGGGAAATCAAGTGCTGTTGGCAAAAGGAGAAAGCTTGTCTCCGCCTGGCATTGCATCATTTCCTGTTTAGAAACAATGCAATGCTACAAGCGGGGGAGGCTCATTGATTCCTGGGATTGATAACTCATCGATCCCAGGGAACAATGGGTGGCCGGATATAACTTAACTCGCCCGGGCGAGGTACAGTGGAAGTGCTTTTAGTATGGCTAAAAAAGGTATGTAAACTTTGAAAAAAAAAAACAAACTCCCAAACTATATATGGACAACAATCAGGAATACTTAGAAAAAAAACAGAAAAAATCGGGTGGAACTCCACTTTAACCACTGCACTCTGTACACAGGGCTATATGTTGCTTATTCCTGAGCACAAGTGACACTTTGCATTGAATGTAAGTACTGTCCCTTTTGCTGATTTTTTTTTGTGCACCCTGTGTGATACACACTTCTCACCACTGCACAATACACACTCCTGAGTCCTGTGTGTTATGCCCTTCTGAGTGCGCCTTGTGTGATATGCAGTTCTAAACCTTAACTTTTGATCATTATTTGATGTCACTGTACTTCCCTCCTCTAAGGAAAGTGTGGCTGGGTGCAGGTTGGGATGTGGTTGGGGTCGGGACTTGGCTTGGAAGAGTGGGCTCCTGCACCTATTCTCTGAGGAAAAAAGCCCTGCTTATGTGAGATTTTATTGGTTGTGGTTTCATATACTGTAAAAAAAAATGCTTTTGAATTTCAGTGCTGGGTACATTTCCCTACATTTCAAGCCAGTGTTCACAGACCTCTGCAACCACAAATCTTTCATAAATGTTGTCTGGTATCAAGGGGCCTTCCCAGATACTGGCAATGGAACTGCCAGTTGTCAATGATAGCAAGGGTCCAATGCTTACCCCAGGAGCTGAAATGATCTGCTCCTGAGCTTTCTTAATTTGAGGATGTTTACATCCAAATCAGGTGAACGGTGTAGGAATTACAACAGTTTGCATATGTGCCTCCCACTTGTTAAGGGACCAAAAAGTAATGGGACAGAATATTAATCATAAATCAAACTTTCACTTTTTAATACTTGGTTGCAAATCCTTTGCAGTCAATTACAGCCTGAAGTCTGGAACGCATAGACATCACCAGACGCTGGGTTTCATCCCTGGTGATGCTCTGCAGGCCTCTACTGCAACTGTCTTCAGTTCCTGCTTGTTCTTGGGGCATTTTCCCTTCAGTTTTGTCTTTAGCATGTGAAATGCATGCTCAATCGGATTCAGGTCAGGTGATTGACTTGGCCATTGCATAACATTTCACTTCTTTCCCTTAAAAAACTCTTTGGTTGCTTTTGCAGTATGCTTTGGGTCATTGTCCATCTGCACTGTGAAGCGACGTCCAATGAGTTCTGAAGCATTTGGCTGAATATGAGCAGATAATATTGCCCGAAACACTTCAGAATTCATCCTGCTGCTTTTGTCAGCAGTCACATCATAAATAAATACAAGAGAACCAGTTCCATTGGCAGCCATACATGCCCACGCCATGACACTACCACCACCATGCTTCACTGATGAGGTGGTATGCTTAGGATCATGAGCAGTTCCTTTTCTTCTCCATACTCTTCTCTTCCCATCACGCTGGTACAAGTTGATCTTGGTCTCATCTGTCCATAGGATGTTGTTCTGTGAAGGCTTTTTTAGATGTCGTTTGGCAAACTCTAATCTGGCCTTCCTGTTTTTGAGGCTCACCAATGGTTTACGTCTTGTGGTGAACCCTCTGTATTCACTCTGGTGAAGTCTTCTCTTGATTGTTGACTTTGACACACATACACCTACCTCCTAGAGAGTGTTCTTGATCTGGCCAACTGTTGTGAAGGGGGTTTTCTTAACCAGGGAAAGAATTCTTCGGTCATCCACCACAGTTGTTTTCCGTGGTCTTCCAGGTCTTTTGGTGTTGTTGAGCTCAACATTGCGTTCCTTCTTTTTAAGAATGTTTCAAACAGTTGTTTTGGCCACGCCTAATGTTTTTGCTATCTCTCTGATGGGTTTGTTTTGTTTTTTCAGCCTAATGATGGCTTGCTTCACTGATAGTGACAGCTCTTTGGATCTCATCTTGAGAGTTGACAGCAACAGATTCCAAATGCAAATAGCACAATTGAAATGAACTCTGGACCTTTTATCTGCTCATTGTAATTGGGATAATGAGGGAATAACACACACCTGGCCATGGAACATCTGAGAAGCCAATTGTCCCGTTACTTTTGGTCCCTTAACAAGTGGGAGGCACATATGCAAACTGTTGTAATTCCTACTCCGTTCACCTGATTTGGATGTAAATATCCTCAAATTAAAGCTGACAGTCTGCAGTTAAAGCACATCTTGTTAGTTTCATTTCAAATCCATTGTGGTGTATAGAGCCAAAAATGTTAGAATTGTTTCGATGTCCCAATATTTATGGACCTGACTGTACATAGCACTGCATACTAGCAAATTATGTGAAATGTACCTTAAAATGAAGCCCTGCAGTGGCATGCTGTCACTGCTGACAGGGCTTCCATCTTTACTCAGTCTTTCTTCCGGGTTCGCAGGCTCTGGCAGTTTGAATGGCTGAGACATGATGATGCGAATATGTGCGGGAGTCACTTTTTACGGCATGCAGCTCTGAAGGAATGGCACGGCCATACTGTTCCTTCAGAGCACATGGTGCTGCTACATAAGTATATATCACCTAAATGGTGCACATTTAGGAGATATTATTATTATTATTATACAGTATTTATATAGCACCAAAAAGTTTGCACAGCGCTGTACATTGTAGTGGGGGACAATACATGAGACAATACAGTAACAATACAATACACGAGGGGTTCGAGGGCCCTGCTCTTTGGAGTTTACAATCTAGGAGATATTTACATTACCTACAGGTAAGCCTTATTAGGTTACCTGTAGTGTTTTGTGTCTCCAATCTAAGCATTGATAGTGTGATCTCTGTAATTTACAGTTGTAATGACATAGCGATAACTTCAACCTCTGTTGGATACCACAGTCAGTGACTCAATGAGAATTACATCTTGTAGATCTTGTGAAGTTTATTCCATAAAGTGAGAGAATCTTACAACAATGGATATTCCATAGGTCAAAAGAACATACCGTGGCTTGCTGCATGCTATGAGGCTAGTTGCCATGCATTTCTGGGAAAAGGGGAGGGCTATCTATGCAACATTAGCTAAACTAAAGGAAAGGGAGGAGCAGAGACAAAACACTGAAAACATTTAAAGGCATATGACAGTCAATATGACAGTCATGTGAAACATGACATGTAGATACAAGTAAAAAAAACAGACTTTACTACCACTTTAATCACTAAGGAGGAGCTACCCCTGACCTCCCCTTTAAATCTATTGCACTCATGGTCGCTCCCTTCCCTATGATTTGACAAAGGGGCGGAGCCACGAAATGAGTGGCGTTATCACATCTACCCAGCAGCTTCCTGGTCAAACTCTGCAAACACCAGCCACTTTCCTGCCAATCTCTGCCATTGGTGACAACTCATCTATGAAATAATCTGTCTATATAGCCCTCCCGTGCTCAGAATGTCAATCTCTAAATACAGCCGCTAACACCCTACCACATACCACAATGGACAATAATTAAATATAATAATTTGGTGCTGCGCTAATAATTTATCCCTTAATCAAAATAAACAGAAAACTTCACAGAAAGAGCATATAAATTCCAAATATATATAGAATAGAATGCACATGAAAATCATATATAACAGTGGAACCCCCAAAGTAATAAATCTAGGGTGTAACCTAAGTGCACCATAAATAGGTGACTAATGACTATCAAGATATATAGAATAAAATGAACATGAAAATACAATATCATATATAACAGCGCAACCCCCAAAATATATTTAGGGTGTAACCTAAGTACACCATACAAGTCGGTGACTTTTAAGTGACAGTCCTTATTATCTGTAAATAGTGCCAAAATGGTGATAAAATAGAATCCCACCACCACTTGACTTGGGTGTGGTTGTAATGAAGCTTTTTTAATGCAGTGAACATCAGCTGCCATCTGGAGCTGCACTGGATATATATGGCTATTGTTTCTTAAACAGATTAAAACAAAATAACAAGATAAAACCTGCCTTGACTTTATCTCCTATATTGAGGTCTAACTAAACTACTTACATTGTGTAAGATTTCAACAAAGTTCATAAAAAAAAAATGAACAGTGCAATGCACCATGATCATCTCAATGGCACTGCTGTCATTTCAACACCACATCCCACTGCACACCAGACATTGCGTTTTAACACAACGGATGGTGTGAATGCACCCTAAAACCTATATGTCTATGAAAATCATGACATATGTCATAAGTGCAACTAATGAAAGTGCCTTATTTTTTTCTTAATATCAACCTAACTTAATCCCACACATATTTGGTGTCTGGGACTCAGCCAGTAACTCTGCTCTTTTTCAGAAATTCAAGCTCACCTGCAGAATGTATCATGGATGAGACAGTTCAATACTGGCAGGGGTGATTAAAATGGTCATCTTTTATTTATTGATGTAAAACCTTTATCCCGAAAGAAAATATTTTTTTTTGCTGTGACTGATTATGAAGTTTTAGCTGGAGTTTGGCTTCAATCTGTTATTGTATTCAAACCTGCTAATACATTTAACGCTCCCATCTCTCCAGAGTGACAATGCCACTATTTTCTGTGTCCTGTACTCATTCCTCCAACTAACTAATACAGGAGGTATGTTACTGGCCAGATCACCAGATGAAAACAGAGGGGAAAAAAGAAAAGAAAACTAATGCAGCCACCACATCTAATAATTGGTAAGCTGCAATAAAATACATTTTTGGTTTGGGTTTAATACTGCTTTAAGATACTGGCTTCACAGAATTACAAATCCTTTGGTGGGTGGATAAATTCACTTTTTACCTGTAAAGGTAGAAAAATATGCATTTCAGCTATAGATATAACTGCCGGATTTCTGCTTAATAGTTTGTACATTAGATTGACAAGTTAAAGGGAGTTCTTCTAATGTTTTTATTTTTACTAGAACTGCCATTGTCCTGTAAATTGTGTTATACACCATTGTATTCTGAAAATGGATTCAGCATGGTTTAAATGGGGTGTGTCATTTTATTATATGGCGGCTTGGGTTCTAAAATCCATAGTTACACATCTGACTGTCGCCATGTACACAAGATACTTTGTGGTTGTGAACATTTTAGACTTCATAATGATTCCCATGCATTTCCAGGCGACTGACGATAACCAATGTAACCTGCTGGAAATTAAGGTTACATATTCTCAGGTGGGGATCTCAGACTTGCAGTAATCAATATTTGATGCTGATAGTGCTAACAGTTTATTCCAATGAAATATGTTGACTGGACTGAGAAAAATCAATGCCTGGAAATGAAAAACAAGTGTCAAGCTCAACGGGGGCTTCATGTGTCTTTGATGCTTGGAGGCTTTGCACTATTTGCTGCAAATAGATGAGTAATTCTTTCTACAAAATATGCAGAAAGAACAGGCACATTGCTCTATTTCTGCACTGAATCTAATAACAGGGCAAATGCCACCTTCTAATACTTTACAAAAGTAATTCCCTGTTGCACAAAACAGCTCATTAAATGCATTTTAGTTTTTTGGTTAGTTGCTTTGTTTGTTTGTTTTTTAAATAGAAGGACATGGAATTATATTTGGTAGTTTGGGTTTTTTTTAAATGTTGACCCTTTTTATAGGTTTTATACAATTACATTTATTGAGTATAAATTTTATTTTTAAATGTGGCTCAGTTTCTGTATTGTTTTCATCTTTGGATCATTTCTCCACTAGCACAGTACTACTCAACTTCTCAAGTTCATTAAGAATAGTACTGCACCATCTTCTTCTGCGGTATTAAAAATTGCATTGACAGGAGGAAGACACAAAATATGTTTATCCATTTGCAATATTTTACATATGATAGGGGTTACCATAATTAAATATTGCATGCAACAGGTGCAACTTCACATATATAGGCATTCTCGAGGGCGTCTTAAAGTGTGTGTGTGTACTGGGTCTGAGTAACATAAATTGCTACTTGGATTTTATAGTACTTATCTACAGGTTCCTCCATTCATAATATGCTTTTGCAGAGTATCCTGGACACCCTGTGGGCTGTGGCACATTGGTATGTAATTACCTATTTGCTATTAGAAAGTCATCAATATGGCCCATCCTGCTTCCTGTGTCTCTCTATTAGTTAGTAAGACTGTCCATCATGTTAAAGCCCAAATGAACCCTCAGTTTAAATCAGCTGAAACATTCCAGATGCATCAAAATAAAAGTTGTTCATTGTCTTGCAGTTAATTTTCTTTCAAAAGTAATCAGAGCCTGTTAGCAAATTATGGGTGTGGCAAATTTGCACTAACAGTGAGAAGAGCTGAAAACTTCTGCTTTCTCACTGTACCATAGTCCTTGTACCCATGAAAAATGTTATGAATTACTGTGGCAAATCCATAGTCTAATCCATTGTTCTCAACTGTTTTTGAGCCACGACAACCTTTCAATATATTTTTTCATTTTCTAGGCACCCTGTTCTAAAGCCTCGTTGAGATAAACCACACAGTTGAGTTGCATTTTTTTCACACCAGCTTTGCTTCCTAGCCATGGCAGAAATTACATCCCCTGTTGTGTTCAGCGACCACTACTGCCCGTAGATGTGACCCACTCAAATGAATGGAGCTGCATTGTAACCACCCCACAACCACATACAATGCATGGTAATACGGTTTTTAGGAGGTTAAAACTGGTGATGGGGTGGCAACATATCACCTCCTCACTGTCAGTCACTCTGTCTGCTTTGCCTCCCCCCCCCCGCTTTGCTTACTGGAGCACTGGGCTGTGAAGGGGACTGGAGGATTGCTGAGAAGCAGTCCAGTCTCCTGGGTGGATCCCAATCATATGCGGATCTTTCCCTAGCCAGGGCCAGCTCTGTGACGTCAGCCGACAGCAGGCTTCAGCCCGCTGTTGGCTGCTAAATGGGTCACAGGAGTGAAAAACGAACTGCACTCCTGTTGTCCATAGGAAAAGTACAGCCAAACAATCTTTGGCTGTACTTCTCCCTTAACCACTTCAAGTCCGGACACTTTTACCCCCTTCCTGTCCAGGACAATTTTCAGCTTTCAGTGCTATAACACTTTGAATGACAATTGCGCGGCCATGCAACACTGTAGCCATATGATTTTTTTAGCATTGTTTGAGACAGATAAAACTTTATTTTGGTGGTATTTATTTTTTTTGCTATATAAATGAAAATGTCCAAAAATTTTGAAAAAATGTGTTTTGCAAATAAATAATCTTTCTTCATAAATCTTGGCCAAAATGAATCCAGTTATCTTTTAGTAGAAAAAAAATAATTTTTTTAGATTATTATTTATGTGTTTTTTTTTTACATACCATCACCCTAGAGGTACAGTGTCACCATAATGGGGAGTGATGAAGATTTTTTATTTTTTTTACACTGATTGCTTTTATACCCAAAAAGGCGGTAAAAGCAATCCTTTCTCCTCTCTAGCTGCATTCTTGCAGCCATTGAGAAATACTGTGAGAGCTGTGATTAGTCACAGCTTGTCTCATGGTACACAGCTGTTGTGAATAGTCTTGTACCATGTGATCTTTGTGATCATTCACAGATTTCACACGTAGTAAGCAATGATGTCAGAAGTGACATCTTGCTTACTACTCTTCATGTGATCACTGATTGGCCAATTAGTGATCACATGATCGGGACCTCCCACAGAGGTCCCATACAACGATCGGTGTTCCGTACCGGATCGTGGTGCTGCGCACTCCTGGGGCAGGGAAGCGAGGAGGACATTTATAAACGCCTGCCCGCCCCTGCACTGCTCCCGTCTGGCCGTTTATATACATGGGTATAGTGGTTAATAACTAATAAGATATGACAAGCTGGCAGGCCAGATTTTTTTTAACTGAGACAGTGGGCATTACTTGATAAAGCAAGGGAAAAAGAGCAGAGATAAATTGTCACAGTATGCCTGGATAGCAGACTCGCAAGTGCGCACATAGCGTAATATTTTTCTGTAGGGTTTACTACAAAATGCACCCATCAAACCTTTACTTCAAAATACAATAAACTTTTTTTTTAAAGAAAATTAAATGTGACTGGCTAGCTAAGCAATGGAATGTGCATGGGCCAAGCTACACTGGTATTGATCACTGAGGTGTCCATTACACACACCGGCAGGTACGATATCCCTCCACATACATTTTACAGTGACTTTACAAATTAAGCTTTTTTCAGTCTAATTGAACAAAAGTCATGCATACTTGATGTGGTTTTATTCTTGCGTCCTATGTGCTTTTAAAAATGATAACAATGGTTAGATACCACAAACATTATCAAAAATCTAATTTTTTATAAGCATGCCATGATTTGACTGGAGTACTTTTGGACTTTGAATTCCATAGAATTACACTACATTTGTTAGTAAATTCAGGATATACACCTTGTCGGCTGTATACACACATTGCAAACACATTAAATTCCATGAACACTCAATTTGCTGATTCACACACAATTGATGCATAAGTGCAAAATGCATACTCTTTAAAGAACCCAGTGTGCTAGACATATGAATTTCCCTGTTAAATTAACAGCAATGACAGTCAGTGGGTTAAACTGCAGATAAACATAAGTGATCTATTCAAACACTGAATATCCCTCTCCCAATATTTAAATAAATATGTATGTTTTGCATATTACAGACATACATAAGTCAAGCATATATATCAAGCACACCATGGATCTTCATGATAGCGTCCAAAAGTTTATTAAAGTGATCACATCACAGCAGATGATTGCAACATTTCGTAGCCAATCAACACCCCTTCATCACCAGCTGGTAGTTGCCACAACAACCACTTACTAAAAGCCATTTCCAGGAACATGTGCAATGAAAATATTTTATTTGATCTAAATAATCATTGTGGTAGAACATCAAGCTAAAAACTGAGACTATTTGAATTTAATCAGCAACATGTTCCGCATAAAAAAAGTTCTGCAATGGGTATCGAATATAAAGTTGTAACTCCTTAGTAATCATTTTCATTATGCAATTTTGTAAAATATCCATATCGATTGCTGATGCTGTAATGTATATGGTTATCTTAACATTGAGATTTCTCGTCACCTGGAAGGTATTAGGTTTGAAAAAAGGTAGAAGAAGAAGATTAACGCAGGTCTTGTGGACAATAAATAGTTAATCATATCCAGACTATTGTAGTGTAGAGAACATTAGTACTGTATATGGTGTTGAAAAGCACTCAAATCCCCCAGGCACTGATTTCTTGGCAGCACGAAGACTTACAAGGTGAGTATATCTTTTATATTGCTGCTTTAATAAGATTATATTTTCTCTGAACAATAGTGCCTGCCGAATGTTTGTTTTAATAGAGTGGTTTACATTAAAGTCTTTTCAAAATTTCATTTGTAAAATCTATCAGAGCAGTCTGCTACATGACTATCACAAACCATTCTCAAATATTGCCATCAGACACAAACACTGCCTCTTGTTTATGCCTTGGTTGGCACATACGTTGTATAGTTTCCAGTATATGATCTAACGTGGTTTTTAAGCTATAGCCAAAAATTCAAATGTTCAACCACAAGTTTTTTAGAACTTGACAATGTCTGGTGTGTGCAATGGAAGTCTTCTATACTGGTGCTTGTTGTAGCTTGTGGTCAATCTGGTGTAGCATTATGCACACACAAAATATTTTCGCAATCTATTGAAACAATTGTTCTATCTTCACAATTCTAAACTACTTTTAATATAGTACATGTAGCAGAAGAGTCTGGGTATGGATACTAGATTGTTTGTTACAGAATATATGATTTACAGTGTTTCATTTTTTTTTTCAGTATTAGACCCCTTTTATATGGGATGGACTCCGTTTTGATCAGCATATGTCTGCTGATTCCCTGCTAATCAGATCAGAGCGAGCGAATGACAGGTCCATGTCCACTCAGTTTCTGCAGAGTGGACACAAAGCCCACTCTGATCTACGGGTGCTGGGTGTTAACGGACTCCGATGTCTGTTTACACCTGACTGCCTTCTGATCCAATCCACCTAGATGGAGGAGGACATATCCTTCTCATTTTTTTTAGCAGACCAGATCAGATTGGAGGTAGGTAGATGTAAAGGGACACAAGTTCATTTACACTCGCTGGTCCATGGGGGTAAATGGACCATCTGATCATGTCTGTCTGAAAAACTGACAGGTGAACCTGATCAGACCCTTGGTGTGAAAAGGGCCTTATTCTACATTTTTACTGAGGTGTAAAGTTTTAAAAATAGGAAGGTTACAACTACATCCTACTTTAATCAGGAAGAACAGTATGGGAGGCTCCAGAGGGCCCATCCAGACTATGCAGTTAAGGTAATTCATTGTAGTGCACTGTGATAGAAGAATAGGGACGCATGCATTTTTTGTTCAATTGCAATGTGTTGGCAGCTCATTCATGAAGTGTTACTAGCACAGGGCCAATCAGCACTGCCCAGACAGGGGTCAGGGGTTCTGCATCCTCCTAGAGAAAACTCCTCCTACAAGATTTAACCAGTGCTCTGCTGAACACTGATAGAACTCACAAGTCTGCTCTAACTGCTAATGAGAAAAGGTATTTAGCCGTTTATATTTACTAAAATAATTGCATTTCCATGTTGTGTGTACTGTGGGAGACCAGATATAGTGAATGCAGGGTCCTGGGTTTAGTAACACTTAATCAAAGGGCAGACTTAACACATTGGACAATAACACGGGACATAATGCAGATTAATGCATCATGCAGTCTGGATAAAACTGAATAAGCCCTAACCATTTTTTTCATAGTTTTGAATAAAGTGGGAAAGAGTAAAATATCAACGAAAACCCTTATAGTGCCCCCCCCACTGCGCATTTTTTTCTTAGGGGTAGAAGAATAAGCCATAATACTTATCTTATTCCTTGTTGCAGCAGGCTCCTTAAATCTGTGCAGCTGATACCCACAACCTCCTCTTTGGGGCACTCATGGTCACACTTTTACCTCCTTCATGTACAATGCTGACTAATAGCCTTTCATTGTATGCAATGATGCCTAAAGACAGCCCACAGTTCAGAGCAGAGGAAAGAAGAGGTAAGCACTGGAGCTACGAGAGTGAGGGGTAATATAAATACAGCGTCTACAGTTAAAGAGCATTTAACCCCTCAATGTGCAGAGGAAGGCCCACTGCAAGGAATCAATCTTAAGTTTCAGAGTTAGGGTTTAAACATTTATTCAGGTTTTCATCTTAAAATAAGCCCACTGGAGACAATTTTTCAATTTCTTTCATGGTCCTTCTTTTCGATTTATATGCTCTTATACCTTTAGTTAGAACCAATGGGTTCCTCCAAGTGTTAGTAATTGGGACGAAGATCCTGCTAAACCTGTTCCTTTTCATTCATTTATTCTGTGTGTCCTTCCTCTTTCAGAATTTTTCACATCTTCCCATTCTAATACTTTATTCATAGCCATTCTCAGTATGAGGATGCACTATCTGCAGTGTGAACACACATATGGTCGGATGTGATGTTCTTGTTTGGATTTATTTTTCAGTTTCTGAACATTTTTATAAATAAATGTTGTACCCTGTGTAATGTAAAAGAAAAAGTTATTTGTTTTATCCCTTCCTCACATCTCGTTCCCCATTGGAGAAATTTCTGACCACTTCCTCGCCTGAAAGAAAATGAAGGGAAATCTATCCAAGTGGGACAAAAATGACAAAAAAAAAAAAACTAACCGAGGCTCTGTCCCACAAAACAGAGTGAATTGTTAAAATAAAGAGAAATGACCCTGGGGTAATATTATGGGATCCTATTTCGCACTATTGCCCAATAAAACTTATTTAAATACTTTAATAGAATACAGTAAATTGGCTACATAATTTTGGACAGATTGGTTAATTATGTAAATATTTAATTCACTCGTTCCATTTTTAGGGCTTTAACATATATTTATCTCTGAATACACATGGGTTGTGTAGGGTGTACATTGAAGAAACCAAGAAAATCAGGGCGCTTGTGGTGAAAGCCAGAATGATTATGCAATGATGTACACAACCAACAGTTGGCATCGAAAAACATAAACAAAGAAAAAAGCATGAGTTGTATCAATACAACAGTTTGCTAGAAGCATCTAGCCTTATAGCGAGAGTAAGTCAGACAAAAAGAAAGAAAAAAAAAACTTGGCATGGAAGTTGAACACAGAAGAATGAGGGGGCAGACCCCAAACAACAACTTAGAGAACTAAGAGGAGGATGTGAATCTAGAAAGACAAAAAATAAAGAGACACAACCAACAGTTAATATGGCCCATTCCAAAGTTTAATAGATTGATAAAATCATAATCACCATATTCCAAGAGATCCATGTGGTAGTATGGCACAAATAGAAAGACTGGCACAAGTCACATGCTGAAAGGAATAATGGAAGCGGCTTACTTTGATGTTAACATGGCTGTGTGAAGCCTGGATGATAAACTCCACAGATGGAAGGATGATAGAAGGACAGCAAATGGTAGGGAATGTATCCACAAACCAATAGCCTGATGAGATGCCACTTGAGAGACCAGGAAGAATCCTATGGTGATCATGGTTTTATCGATCTATTAAACATTTGATTTGGATATATTGACTATTGGTTGTGTACGTCATTGCATAATCATTCTGGCTTTCACCACGAGCACTCTGATTTTCTTGGTTTCATCAATATTACATTATACTCCTGATGGTCATTGGAGCACCTATGGGACTAGCCTTGTTTACCCTATGTTGGGTTGTGAGATTTAGCGTCTAGTGGTTTGTCTATTTTGTTTCGGGTGCATGTTGAAGTAGACCTTGAGCATTTCTTTCAATTTCTAGAGTTTTCAATGTATCTGTTCTTTTCCATCAAGTTTGCAAGTTCTTTTTTCTCTGCAGTCCAACAAGCTGTGAATGTTTATAATGTAGCTCATAGCTGGCACTAGTTAATGTAGTGTGCAGGTTCTACAAACATGTAATCTGTCTGTAATTGCACCATGCAGATGTAAGGTAATGCGTAGCAAGCACAAACCCATTTTACAGATGCACAGCAGTCTGCTGTTCTGCTATTCTGTGACCATGGAGTGATCCTAATGCCTCTGTTTTCCTGTTCTAACTCCTGTTCACTATAAGTCAGTCCGACATGGAAATGTTTTGTGTGCAGTTGTTAAAAAATATATAATAATGAAAGCAGGTAAATATAAAAATAATTAACATGAAGTATTCCAAACAAACCACAGACAAAGTAATGAAGGCAGTGCAGAATATGCTGACCTGTTGAAAAAAAATATATACATTCCTAAAGCTGAACTCCAACCTACACAGTTGTACAGACTCTTCTCCTGTACTGAAATTGCTTCGGCTGTTTTCACTGCACACTGTGTTCCTCAGAATAGGCCGCATGTCAGATGGAGCCCACCTCATTTCCTGACTGAAGGATGTCCAGCAACATCCAATTTCTCCTACCCAACATTTTTGTCCCTTGCCAGCCCCTTTCATTCATTTGATTTCAGTTATTTCAATTATGGAGGCCCATAATCACATATGAGCATTGCCTAGGGCAGCCTTTATGCAAATGAATGGCCACTTTTCTATACTGACACTCACCCATCACCTATCACCCATCAAGATACCACTACTATGATAATGTTTGTATTGCCAATAATAGTGCAATAATTCCATGGGGTAAAAAAATTCAATGCACTAGAAGAGGTGTGTCAAGCATAATTTCATTGTGGGCCACATCACTATTATTGTTGCCCTCTAAGGCTAGTTGTATCTGTAAGACTAGATGTCCAGATCACCCCCCCCCCCTTACATCAGATGTCAAGAACCTCCCCACACCACCACCATCAGGAGTCATAGTTACATAGTAGTTAGTCTGGCTGAAAAAAGACTAAAGTCTATCCAATTCAACCCCCCCCCCCCCAAAAAAGTTATAATCCTATACCGACAGTTGATCCAGAGGAAGGCAAAAAGAACCCAGCAAAGGTTGACCCAATTTGCTCCTGCAGGGAAAAAAATCCTTCCTGATCCCTCGAGAGGCAATTGGATATTCCCTGAATTAACTTTACCTATAAATGTTAGTAACCAGTTATATTCTGTGTATCTAAGAAAGAATCCAGACCTTTTTTAAAGCATTCCGCTGAGGTGGCCTGAACCAACTCTTGAGGGAGTCTATTCCACATTTTCACAGCTCTTACTGTGAAGAAATCTTTCCGTATTTGAACATTAAATCTCTTTTTCTTCAGACGTAAAGAGTGCTCCCTTGTCCTCTGTGATGACCTCAGGGTGAAAAGCTCTACACCGAGTTCACTATATGAACCACTGATGTATTTATACATGCTGATCATATCCCCCCTTAATCTCCTCTTCTCAAGAGATAATAAATTCAGTTCCTCTAATCTTTCCTCATAGCTGAGCTCCTCCATGCCTCTTATCAGTTTGGTTGCTATTCTCTGTACTTTCTCCAGTTCCCCAATGCCCTTTTTGTGAATTGGTGCCCAAAACTGAACTGCATATTCCAGATGAGGTTTTATTATGATGATTTGTACAGGGGTAATACGATATCTCTCTCTCTGGAGTCTATACCTCTTTTTACAGAAGTCAAGATTCCTCCACCCTCCCTTACATCATAGTGTTCCCCCCTTACCTTGTGCTGCTTTCGGGAAGAAGCTGGGAGCGGTGCTGGGAAGTAGATAGGACAGGGTCTGGAGGAGGAGCAGAGGAGGGCTGGAGTCAACTGCCAGAGTCTGCTGAATGCTGAGACCAGGGGAGGCAGAGAGCAGGGGGGTCTGCGTTTGCACAAAGAGGTGCAGGATCTGAAGGACGAGTTCTGTCCTTCTCTCTGCTCCTGACTGCTGAGATAGGGTGGGGGCAGAAATGAGGGGGTGCCCTGTCTGCAGGAGAGGTGCAAGGGCCACATGAAATGGCCTGGTGAGCCGGATTCGGCCTTGTATTTGACACACATGCACTAGAACATTTTTTATTGCTATATATAAATGATCTTTTTAAACCATAATACTAGCAGCTGGTATACAATTGTATTTTAGGTTTTCGTGCACTTGTACTGTGTCAAAATGTGAATGAGAGGTTGTACACAATGATTTATGCTTTTTTTGCCAGAAATTATGTTTTTTCATGAAATGATCAGACTAAATGTAAATATGCAAAATGTGGAAGGCCTGTTTTCTCTAATTAGGTCTGCGTTCCTGCTGTTGTGCACACACAGCTAATATTGACACAAAAATAACAGCGTAATAAACATTAGGTATTGTGATACATATTACCACCCTTGCTTATACCTTTCTTTACATACAGTGATAAAGAGGCTTTATTAGCTACATTCCTGATTGCAGGGCATAGTTATAAACACACATTTAGATCACAGGCTGGGTAAATTGCAATGCAACAGTTTTCTTTTATACCACTTCTCTAATCTTTACAGTGAGGAACAGAAGTATTTGAACACCCTGCGATTTTGCAAGTTCTCCCACTTAGAAATCATGGAGGGGTCTGAAATTCACATTGTAGGTGCATTCCCACTCTGAGAGACAGAATTAAAAAAAAAATTCAGGAAATCACATTGTATGATTTTTAAAGAATTTATTTGTCTTGCACTGCTGAACATAAGTATTTGAACACCTAAGAAACAGCAAGAATTCTGGCTGTCAAAGACCTGTTACTGTGCCTTTAAAAAGTCCACCTCTACTCCACTTATTAATCTAACTTAGTAGCACTTGTCTGAGCTCTTTAAAGACACAGGTCCACCCCACAGTCAGTCAGACGCAAACTACTACCATGGGCAAGACCAAAGAGCTGTCAAAAGACACCAGAGACAAAATTGTGGACCTCCACAAGGCTGGAAAGAGCTACGGGGCAATTGCCAAGCAGCTTGGTGAAAATAGATCAACTGTTGGAGCAATTGTTAGAAAATGGAATAGGCTAAAGACGACTGTCAGTCTCCCTCGGACTGGGGCTCCATGCAAGATCTCACCTCGTGGGGTATCACTGATAAGAAAGGTGAAGAATCAGCCCAGAACTACAAGGGAGGAGCTGGTCAATGACATGAAGAGAGCTGGGACGACAGTTTCAAAGGTCACTGTCGGTAGAACACTACGCCGTCATGGTTTCAAATCATGCATTGCCCGGAAGGTTCCCCTGCTCAAGTCATCACATGTCCAGGCCCGTCTGAAGTTTGCCAATCACCATCTGGATGATCTAGAGGAGGCATGGGAGAAAGTCATGTGGTCAGATGAGACCAAAGTAGAACTTTTTGGTCTAAACTTCACTCGTCCTGTTTGGAGGAAAAAGGATGAGTTGCATCGCAAGAACACCATTCCTACTGTGAAGCATGGGGGTGGTAACATCATTCTTTAGGGGTGCTTTTCTGCCAAGAGGACAGGATGACTGCACTGTATTAAGGAGAGGATGAATGGTGCCATTTATTGTGAGATTTTGAGCAACAACCTCCTTCCCTCAGTCAGAGCATTGAAGATGGGTCATGGCTGGGTCTTCCAACATGACAACGACCCGAAGCACACAGCCAGGATAACCAAGGAGTGGCTCCGTAAGAAGCATATCAAGGTTCTGGAGTGGCCTAGCCAGTCTCCAGACCTAAATCCAATAGAGCATCTTTGGAGGGAGCTGAAACCCCGTGTTACTCAGCGACAGCCCCGAAACCTGACAGATCTAGAGGAGATCTGTGTGGAGGAGTGGGCCAAAATCCCTGTTGCAGTGTGTGCAAACCTGGTCAAGAACTACAGGAAACGTTTGACCTCTGTAATTGCAAACAAAAGCTTCTGTACCGAATATTAACACTGATTTTCTCAGGTGTTCAAATACTTATGTTCAGCAGTGCAAGACAAATAAATTCTTTAAAAATCATACAATGTGATTTCCTGAATTTTTTTTTTTATTCTGTCTCTCAGAGTGGGAATGCACCTACAATGTGAATTTCAGACCCTCCATGATTTCTAAGTGGGAGAACTTACAAAATCGCAGGGTGTTCAAATACTTCTGTTCCTCACTGTATGTATACTAGTTGCTGTAAGTCAGTCTAAACCATGTAGTCATCCTTTTTGAAAATATTAAACACAATGAAATGATGGAAATGGTCTGGGCTGGTTATAGGAAGGGTAATTATAACAATTTGTTATGATGGGTGCAAAATATATATTACTGTGACATGCAAAATTTGCAAATGGCGATAAATATCTAATGTATGTTTTGAAGAACTTTTGCTAAAAAAGATCAAGATCAGAGCTTTAACGATTTGGGAATTTACTGGATAAAGGCAGGTACAACATCTGTTCACAGCATCCAGTGTGAATTTATAGTAATCTATTCAGGAGAGAAACAGAGCCGTTGATTTACTAAAGAACTAAAGGCTGCTCTCCTAGCAAAGTGAAGTGTTCATTTTGGGAAATATAGTGAATCCTAGGGAATAAGGTTAAAGCAGTACTAAATCCAACACCAAAAATTTTATATATTGTAGCTTACCAATCTTTAAATGTGTCTGCATAAATTTTCTTATCTTTGTCTTTTTCTCCCTCTGCTTTCACCTGGTGATCTTGCCAGTAATACACCTTCTGTATTAGAGTACCCCCACTCTGGATGAAGGAGTATAGGGGACACAGCACACAAAAGCCTTGTTTGTCTGGTGGGGAGGGGATTATTAGAAATACTATCAGATTCATATACACTAGCAAATTGAAAACAAACTGCAGCTAATACTTTATAAGCAGTTACAGCAAACAGTTTTTTTTATTATTTTAGGATAAAGGTTTTACATCAGTAAATAAAAGCTGATCATTGTAAGCAGACCTGCTAGTGTTAAATGATTGTCTCATCTCTGTAACTGATACATTCTGCTGGAGAACTTGTTCTTTTGAAAAATAACAGATTTACTGGCTGGATCCCCAAATTAAACTAAAGGAAAGAAAGCCTTAAAAAGAAAATGCTGCCATCACATCTAAGAATTGGTAAGCTGCAATCTAATAAATGGTTGCTTTTGGTGTTTAATACCACTTTAATGTGAATGGGTTGAATACCCAATCGTGTACAAGCAAATAAAATACAAACTTTTGATATTACATGTTTAGGTATTCAAAATGAACACAGCTTCACTGTAGCACACTTAAATTAACTTTGCAAAGGGGACATACAGGGGTTGATTTACTAAAACTGGAGAGTGCAAAATTTGGTGTAGCTGTGCAAAGTAGCCAATCAGCTTCTAACTTCAGCTTGTTCAATTAACCACTTACCCTCCAGAGGATTTACCCCACTTCCTGGCCAGGCCATTTTTTGCAATACGTCGCTGTGTAACTTTAACTCACGCGGTCATACAACACTGCACCCAAATGAAATTTAAGCCTTTTTTGCCACAAATAGAGCTTTCTTGCGGTGATGTTTGATTGCCTGTGCGATTTTTATTTTTTGTGCTATAAACAAAAAACACCGACAATTTTGAGGAAAAAACAATATTTTTGACATTTTGCTATTAAACATGTCCAGTAAAAAAAATCAAATTTCATCATAAATTTAGGGCAAAATGTATTCTGCTACATGTCTTTGCTAAAAAAAATCCCAATACGCGTAAATTAACTGGTTTACGTGAAAGTTACAGCGTTTACAAATGACGGTATAGATACTGGAAGGTTTTTTTTGTCATTTTTACTAGTAATGGCGGTGATCAGTGACTTAAAGCGGGACTGCGAGACTGCAACAGGCATTCGGACACTGGGGGGAACTGACTTGTGATCAGTGCTAAAAAAAAAGCACTGACACTGCACTAATGTCACTGGGCAGGAAGGGATTAACATGAGGGGCGATCAAAGGGTTAACTGTGTGCTGTTTTACATTGAGCTGTGTCCATGTGCATCACTGTAAGCACACTGCTTTGGATAGCTGTGCTGTGCACTGTTATTACCTATTGCAGTAAAATTGACTGTTATAAGCAATAATTTTAGCTGTCATGAATAGGTTTCCATTCATAACAGCTTATTTACTGTTAACATGCTATGATTGGCTCCAGCTAATTACATAGTACAGGTAGCCAGGTACCATTTGATAGCTGTGGGCAATTAACAGCATCGTAACAGTAATCAAGCTGCCATGAATGGAAATCCATTCATGACAGTTTGCTTACATAAATATCATGTGATCGCTATGATTGGTCATAGTGATCACATGATATCCCAGTCGATCATAACAGTTGGGTACTGAGCACCATGATGTGCTGTGTCCAAAGGACACGGCTTACAGGATTGCTCCACTCTGCAGTCCAGGGGACGTGCTAGTGCGCATGTGCAGTGCAACATACCAGTACGTCTCCCAGTCTGGCTGTGCAGCCCGCCCTGGGAGTGGGTGACAATTGGTTAATGTTGATTGAAAAAGTAAACTTTAGAGTACCTGGAAATCACATAAAGAGGGTGACTTAGCATACAAAGGTTTTTCGAGTGATTCATACATATTATCAACCTCAGTCTTATGTTTAATTCCTTGTCAGGAGTTAAAAAGCTTTGGATTTTTCCTTGTGCTATTTAGTTGCCTTCTCGAAAGCTCTCTCTGTTCCCTGGTTGCAATCAATATGGCATATCCTCCTAAGCAGAAGATTAATACAAAACAGGTTTCTCCACAGGAAGAACATTGTGAACAAAAACAGTCTGAATTATGGTTGAAGTTAAAAAGCACATTGTTTGCATTTTCTCTATTTTATTTCTATTTCATAAAGTGCTTTAAACAGCTCCAAATTTGCACATAGTTTTACATTTTGAAAATATGACATTCAGACCTTTTTTTTTGCACAATGCTCTGTTTCCAATAAGCAGCCTAAGCAGAGTGTCCGTTTCTATTGTTTCGGCTCTGCAGGTTTAAGCTTTATTGATTGGGAATATTTAAAATGCAACTGGAATGTTTGCAGATTATGTCTGTTGTTTTGAGCCATTGTTTTCACAGGTAAGAATGTATTTCATTCATAAATTATTCACCAAACATTTTTTTTAACAGTAAATCGCAGGGTAAGTGAGCGCTTAAGGTGAAATAAATAAATAGAATGAGAAAATAGCAGCTGAACACCAAAAAGGTACCATATAAACCTCCAAAGTAATCAAAACAAAGCAAGGTGCAGCGCTAAAATGTTGTGTTTAGGACATATAGACATCTATATGCAAAAATACAGTTGAATAAAACAGCATAATAAAACAATATTAAGGTGCAAATAAAAGTGTCACCTAATGGTGACTAAAGGTGATTGGACACTAGACCAAAATACAGTCTATAGCGTGAGCAGAAAAGATCCCAAATGATCTTCAAAAAATCCACTGGCTGGATCCGTGGATGAGGTGATAGATATATAAGGATTGCGCACTCACCAGATACGCAATCTCAATGCGCATTTAAAGCACATACTCTCAGGACATCAAGGATCCTTATATGGGTCTGGTCAGATCTGGTCAAATGCCCCTCACTGCTTGATAGTGTTGCCATGTTTGGAAATGGCCGCTCTGCAGATGTAAATGGCTCCCACCGGAGCTCAAAGAACAAAAGGAGGCCAGATAGTGTAATATCCTTATGGCAAGGAGTGTTTATTCCCAAAAAAACAGTACAGGTAGGAGCAAGAAAGATACTGACCCATACATGTGCAAATGCAAATGGCCGCCGTGGCCCTCGTGGCGCCGGTCGGCGTGACGTCACACCGCTGTAGCCGGCCCTGACGCGTTTCGTGCGAGGGCACGTAGTCATAGGGGGGTTAGCTTAGTAAGCTTTAAATGCTTTAAATGCGCATTGAAATTGCGTATCTGCTATCTGGGCATGTGGGTGGAGCCGTGCTGTTTTCAAATTTGACAGATAGTATGGGGAAACTTCTCCCCATGCTATCTGTCAGATAGTGGCGGGCGCAGCTGCAGCTATGGGAACATGTTACATGTTCCAAAGGTGAACTCATCCTTTAAAACGAGTAAATTCAATATAATGTACCTTTCTATCTATTTACCAAGTTTAGCAGCAAAAGGATTAAAAAAAGTTAAAGGATAAGTTCACCTTTTAACAAAAAATAACAAATGCACATTTTTTTTTGCAGATAAAAAAATATGCATTTATTATTTTTGGTTGCAGGAGCCTGTAAAGCATTGCATCAGTGAGCAGCAGATTGCTGGTGCCAGGCAGGTCCCCTGCAGACCTGTCAGTATATCTGCTTGCCCGTACATTCCATACAAGCAAGCCAATACACTCTGACACCAAGAATCAATGAACTACAAGCGAAAACTTCATTTTGAACTACAAGTCAATCAGGACTCTTAATTTTCTCATTCACAGAGGAACGAGGAATGAGTGACCCGTTTTAAAAAAAATTTTGACAGCTAGGGGGGATCCCCCGCTAGCTGTCAAAGCAGAGGAGCGGGGGCCAGTCCTTTCATAACATGTTACACTCTGAATAGACAGTAGACAACTTCATCCACTCATCCACTTCTGTTATATGCTTTAAGGCTAAGTTCACATCTGTGCGGGTGGTGGCGCATGCAGCCGCAACACCCACATAGAGAAATGCGAACCCACGAGCAACTGTACAGGGAACCAATGTTCCCGTGCGGGCTGTCTTTTCGGGACAAAGTGCAGGGACTTCTTCTCAGTGTATCACAGGGCACAGGAGTCCATTCAAATGAATGGGCTCTCGTGCCCGCGCAAAATGCGTCAAAACAGGTGCACCACTTCTCAGTGCCTCCAGTGTTCCCCGTACAGACAGACATTCACCACATGTTGTGTAGATGTAACTAGCAATAGTAGGTCACCAACATCTGGTAAGTGTCTGCCTGTATGGGGAACACTGGAGGCACTGAGAAGTGAAGTACCTACTTTGTTTACACCTGCACAAGCACTTTTTATGTGGGACTTTTTACTTTGATTTATTTACAGTATATATGACTACTTATTCTTAAAGCGGAGTTCCAGTCGCACTGTGAAAAAATAAAAGTGAGCAGCTAAAAAAATGGAAGCTGCTGACTTTTGAAGAACAGCCACTCAACTGTCCCACGATCCACGGTGTCCTCCCCGCAGGCAGTTTCATCAGCCGTCTGGTGTCCAGGCGCCGGTATTTTCAGTGTGGACACTCGGCTGTGACAGCTTCACAGCCGGGTGCCCACTGCATATGCGCGAGTAGCGCTGCACATCCTGAATGGCCCCATAATTTTCTGTGACCTGTCACGTTTCCCGGAAGACTACGGGGAGGGAGGGGGGGATAACAACTCCCCAAAGGTGCCAATCCTTAATGGGGAGCGGGGGACCAGTCTTTAAAGCAGAACGTCCCCTTTTGGGTGGAGATTTAATTCTATTTTGAAATGCTATTTTGTATTGCTTTAGCATGTCATTCATGGTCATGTTTTATATTTTGATTATGAAGGTTTAGAGCAGTGCAGTTTATTTACTGGGTTATGTCCTCAAGTTGAATTTTGGGTTAGTCTAATGCCTGTTAGTCTAATGTACTAATGGGGATACTAGTTCTGGTGACCCTGGTGACAACCAGGGATCCCCTCATTTTGGTCGGATTTCTCCTCACTTCTTGTTTGACTATAGTACAGGAAGTGAAGAGAAATCTCCCTAATGGGACGCAGATTGCGAAAAAAAAATCTGACGGGTTATAAACCTCCTTTGCTCTATCCGAAAAGAAAAAAAAAGTTTTGCCTATAGTTCTTCTTTAAGCTGGTATCAGCCTTTTGCAATGAAAAACGAAATTGTGTGAATGTGCTGCTTCTCCTTTCACTGTCAAGTCATAGGCTGGGGCCAGTTTCAGATGACCGGGGCTCAGAGCAAGTGGGTTAATAGACTGTTGATCAGCCATCTGTCTGAAAAAATTACTAGAAAAATAGTACTGCATTGGAAATCTCTTGATTCAAGAGAGAATATTACAGCAAATTGTGTTATTTTTATATATTTTTAGCTGAAGTTCTGCCAAAAAGCTATTTTAACAAAAAAGGCAAACTTTTCTTTTACACATATCATATTATTTTAGTAATTTCTATATATGGTAGGTGTTATAAAAAAGGAGTTGACATCATGGAGCTATGATTCATGTTTTACATTGGGCCCGGATAGGTTTAGATATTGCACAGTGGTCCAATTTGCACTTGACATTATCTACTTGGATAATAATTTCATGCATGATGCCTGAGCATTTTTTATGCTGTAAAACCACACTTCCAAGAACACTGGCTTATCAGTAATACAGATGTCAGGCAGGTATTACCCTCAGTCAATCTATCTAAAGACAGATTTTTCTCAAGCCTACCACCATACATCTAATGGTAAATTGAAGTCTTTTAGCATTGTATTTTCAGCTTCAGGAGATTCACATACAGGGTAGAAGAAATGTCTACCTGACTCTTCTGTTAATAATGATTTACATATCTGCCGATGGCACTTGTGGTACGATTTTCAGAAACTGTTGCTAGAGGATGGGCGAAATTAAAATTTATCTATGCACTCTTCCACTTTCATTTATCAGCTAAAAACATGCTTCTCCTAAGAAAAAAAAAGAGTAAAACTACTTATGCACATGGCTGTCTGTCTTTAGACTTCTCTAGAATTAGCCTGTCAAGGAATGCAAACCTAATGTGCAGTTGTAGCAAGTAACGTTGTCTCTACCACAAGCTGATGTCTAAGTAGATTTGAAAATGAAAGGGGTTATTATAAAGTGATTGCAGCACGGAGAGGTATGTCATTTTAACAGGAGACTTTTTTTTCTGGTAAGCAGTTGTTTTGTTTTACATCATTTCTATTTATTGTCTGGATGTGGCTGTGAAGAAGTAATAAAATTGGCTGAGAATGTTTAATCTGTGAGGCTTCATAAAGTGTCTGGAAGAGAGTGGATCATTTTGTGAATGATAGAATTTGTTTTCTGCGCTAAGGAATGTAGAACAGAATGAAACTTGCAGGTGTTTCATCAACCTTCGGGTCAGAGACATAGGTACCCATTATCTATAATTGAGCTATTATGAAAGGAGTGCATAGTTGGGCCTTGAAATCGTGGAATTTAGTGTGCTTCTAGCGCTGAACATATTCCACTCTGTAGAATGGAATTAAGGATGTTTTAAGGAATAAAATATGGAATATGTCTCAGACTAGACTTTGTAAAACAGTAGTACACTTACTGTACATACCTTTTTTAATTCTTTATTTAAAGTGGAGATGCACTGCATCTGAGCATCACAAACCAAAAATGCTATTTAATTCATTTTTATTATTCAAAGCAAATTCAACCACCCATCTATGTTGTCATGCTTTATTTTGCTGAGAGATCGTTTTGAAAACACCCCTGGCATTCTGGCAGTGGACATCTTAAGTGAGGGAATGTGATTCATGTTTCATTTACTTCTTGGAATACATCTGCTCATAGCTCAAGCATAGGCTGAGCTGGGAACCCTCGCTCCCCTCCTGAAGACTCCTGGGATGTATGACATCATTTGCCTAAGAATGGAAACCAGAGAGTAACTGAAGAATGTAAAAAAAAAAGTTTAAAACAAGTAAATAGGAAATACATTTCCTATCTATTTGCTAATGCTAGCAGCATAAGGATTAAAAATAGTCCATGATGACTGAGAGAGTGAAGTTCTGCTTTAAGAAGAGAACAAAAGGATTTACAACAGTTTGATACTTTTACAGGTTTAAAAATACCTGCTCACATAGAGAAGTGTATAGATTTACAATCTAAGTATACAGGGGGAGATTTACTAAAACCGGACAACTCAGAATCTGACACAGCTTTGTATGGTAGCCAATCGGCTTCTAACTTCAGCTTGTTCAGTTAAGCTTTGGCAATACAATCTGGAGGCTGATTGGTTTCTTTTCAGAACTGAAACAGATTTCACACTCTCCACTTTAAGTAAATAACACCCACAATGTCTGTAACGTCAGTAAATTCATTGACAGTTTGTAAAAATCAGTGATTTTTACAGCTGGTAGTAAATGCCTGTTAGAGAAATAATATGTCAGTAAAAATCAGTAATTTTTTTCAGGCAGGTTACTGTTGGCTCGGCAAGTGAAAGAAAGAAACCCTTAACAGCCAGCACTCTGTACATAGCGCACACCTGAACTCTGCACTCTGTACATAGCGCACACCTGAACTCTGCACTCTGTACATAGCGCACACCAGAACTCTGCACTCTGTACATAGCGCACACCTGAACTCTGCACTCTGTACATAGCGCACACCTGAACTCTGCACTCTGTACATAGCGCACACCTAAACTCTGCACTCTGTACATAGCGCACACCTAAACTCTGCACTCTGTGCATAGCGCACACCTAAACTCTGCACTCTGTACATAGCGCACACCTAAACTCTGCACTCTGTACATAGCGCACACCTGAACTCTGCACTCTGTACATAGCGCACACCTGAACTCTGCACTCTGTACATAGCGCACACCTGAACTCTGCACTCTGTACATAGCGCACACCTAAACTCTGCACTCTGTACATAGCGCACGCCTAAACTCTGCACTCTGTACATAGCGCACACCTGAACTCTGCACTCTGTACATAGCGCACGCCTGAACTCTGCACTCTGTACATAGCACACACCTGAACTCTGCACTCTGTACATAGCACATACCTGAACTCTGCACTCTGTACATAGCGCACACCTGAACTCTGCACTCTGTACATAGCGCATACCTGAACTCTGCACTCTGTACATAGCGCACACCTGAACTCTGCACTCTGTACATAGCGCACACCTGAACTCTGCACTCTGTACATAGCACACACCTGAACTCTGCACTCTGTACATAGCGCATACCTGAACTCTGCACTCTGTACATAGCGCATACCTGAACTCTGCACTCTGTACATAGCGCACACCTGAACTCTGCACTCTGTACATAGCGCATACCTGAACTCTGCACTCTGTACATAGCGCATACCTGAACTCTGCACTCTGTACATAGCACATACCTGAACTCTGCACTCTGTACATAGCACACACCTGAATTCTGCACTCTGTACATAGCACACACCTGAATTCTGCACTCTGTACATAGCGCATACCTGAACTCTGCATTCTGTACATAATGCACACTCCTGGTATTTAATGCCCCTCCCACTGTTAGGACAGGAGGTGGTACTGCTGCCTCCTGAATGTGTTTTATTTTTCCATCCAAATTGGAAGTTTGCAATGAAATACTGTGGCACCACTGCAAGCCAAGCATTTGGCTTGTGGCTGCTGCGCAGCCCCATTGACCTCAACGGGCACGTTTGCCAGGCAATGCTGCCTGTGAAACTGGACATGTCAAGTGGAAATTGCTGCTCTGTATAGGTAAGCATCAAGGCATTGGCAATGTGTACTCACACAAACAGCTGCTATATTCATGTAGTGCAGGGGTAGGCAACCTTAAAGAGGTGGAGATTTACCTGAACAACATGGGAGAAGTCAAAGATCACCGAGCACAGTGTTGCCTCCTCACACCTGATTTAAACCTCTAATTGCTGCACTACCATGTCACAATCATGTGCATTGCACAGCAATCATGGGTAACATATTGCCTCCTCACCCTCACCACCTGTCGAACACACTGGGATCGATTTATAGAGGAGCAGCAGTGCCCACTGCATATGTGAATGAGCCCTTAGTTGTAATCGGCAGCGGCACCCTAAGGGCTTTTTTCACATGTAAACTTGTGGGGGTGGTAAAACCCTGTGGTTGAATCATGGTTTTACACCCCCCGTAATCTATCCATGTGTGCAGCCAAAGGTGTACACATGCCGCAGCAGGAATTACAACCCCTGTCGTGCTCGGTGGGTGCTACTGCCTGTCAACCAAGATCCATTCAAATAAATGACACCACTCTTCAAGTGCCCTGCAACTTCATGCTTCTGCAGGGTCCGAGGGCTTAAAGCGGGTAGTGAGAAATTAACACACCGCTGCCTGTTTAACCCTTTGTTTGCTCTACTGCACAAGGTTGCAGGGCAATTGAAGAGCGGCCTCATTCACTTGAATGGGTAATGCTTGGCTGATGCTACACCCACCAACCATGACAGGGCATAGGAGCAGCAATACATTGGAGACTTCAACTTATGTGGCTCTTGCTCCCTTCTACAGCTCCATTTTTACAAGTAGTTTCTCTGCATTGCACTCTGTTTGATGCTCTGGGACGCCGTGTCATCTAGCCCAGACCAAGATCTACCAGTCACCTGGCCAAGATCTACTGGTAGATCATGATCTACTGGTTGTTAACCTCGGATTTAGAGGTAGGTGGTCAGGGAGCAGTTCTATTCATCATCCTCTTTTAGGCCACCCCCACTATTATATGCAGTCTGGTCATACCTATTGCTCTGTTTGGCATGCATAACAGAACTTGTTTTACAACTGTATCCCAGCAGTGTGGCTGATAATTTGTAATGCTGTGTTGACTTTTTAAATATAAACCAAGCCAATTACCTGTTATGGGTATTCTCACTGTGTACAGATTCTGTTTATACTGTTTAAATATTGATTGATTTCGTTTCTAATAAGAGTTCTCTAATTTTTTCAGGTTATCAGTAGAAAGTGTGCTCTGCCAGTAAATTTTCCATGTTCTGTCAGTAAAAAAGTTGCGGGAGGTTGGCAACCCTGGTCTGTAGTCATTGAGCCACTTTGTTTCTTGGAATAGATACTCATGTGTATAGTGCTATAAATATAGTCATGTTGGTAACAAAAATCAATGACCTATGTTGCAACTGTTCTTCTTGTATTTCTTTTATCAAGAGGGCTGGAAATTCTGGGGTTTTGGGAGGGGGGAGAGAATAGAGGTAGGAATTGGGAGACTAGTATTAGGGACCACCAAATGAGGGGTACGTTGGGGAAAGAGGGAAAAGGGTGGGAGGGGTCAGATGGGGTGGGGTTCATGGGGGGGGGTCAGATGGAGTTGAGATCATTTCCAGGAGTTATGAGTCCTGGTATATGTGGTGTTTTGGTTGAGTCGGGGTCATGGTATCTTTAAAAAGGAACCAGGGTATCCAAATGCGAAAACTTTTCTTTTCTGATTTCTCAGAGATACTGTATGACAATGTTCTCCATTTGCTGGATTTCAGTTCTGCCGTATTATTGAAGTTTAGTTGGCAGTATGTTTTTATTTCCACATTGCCAGTATACATGTCTTAGCTGACATCAAGAGATGTTTGAAAAGGGAGTTTTTACAATTCTTTATCGATAAAGGCAAATAGTTTTTCTGCAAAGGACACACCTGCCGGAGTTTGGTTGTGGTTTTACATTTATATATCTTTAATGCCTTCCATACTAAAGGGATCCCTTTGTACCTAATGCTGTGCACAGAATATGGTACAATTTTCCCATAGGCTGTGAAGTGGGGAATAGTATGAAAATATTATAGTCCGTAAGTCATTTAAAGCCCAGCTTCAGCAAATACTTTTTATTTTGTCTGGCTATTTTATTTTTCCTTTTTGGGAGATTTCTCCTCTCTTGCTCTCAGTCAATATGCTATCCCAGCGTGAGCCCAGTGATGCCACTGAGCAATTCTGAATTGAGCCATTCTATCAGATGACCCTAGTAACTTCCTATTTATTCCAAGTAGGGCCGTCTGTAAAAACATTCAGACATTTTAAAGCAGCAATTTAGCTCAGGATTATATAGAGCCATATTCTGAGACTAGAGACACCTGGAATATGGCTACTGTATATACTGTACAAGTTGTGGAGAGAAGAGGATTTCATCCCAGTGAGGATGAAGACAAGAAGTGGGCTTCAGTTGTCCTGCTCAGATATGCACAGCTGGAGTGGAGTTATTGGTGCAGATAAATTGAGGAGGTTGTATATAGAGAGTTTGTATATTTGCAGTTCACAAGCAGTGTGCAGGATAGACTGTGAGCACATATGGAAGACAGCCTTACCGAAAAATGGATGGGGATAATACTGAGCATGTTCCCATTGGGTACACAGTGAAGATCTGTGAGGTGCAGGGACATGTAAATATTTGGGGTTAAGTGCTGGAGGGTGTTATTTAAAGGATAAATCATCCTTTAAATGCTCCTGCAATTGATACTAGCTAGATTTTTTGCCTTCTATTACCTTTTAGCCAGAAAAGCCCCGTCTGTGCTCCTTTCTGATATAGTTTCAGTTTGTACATGGAGCCTTATATTTATTACTTAATAACTAGGTAATGCCAGCTGCCAAACCTCTTTCCAGTGATACATCCTCAATGGTTAGTAAGGGCACTTTCATTTGGCAGAGGAAGGGCAGTTGGAGCTTGACCATTAGGCTAGAAAATGAAGGCCCCTGGGGCCTTTAGTGAAAGGAAGCCTTGCCTGATGGAAATATGGCTCCTTAGAGTGGGCGGTATCGAACATGCAAAGTTTGAAGTAGTGCATTCATGATTGACTACTATGACATTTGACATTTGGGTGAAATGGTAAAACCCAGCACTGTATCATGTGGGCAGCTGTAAGTCTGACCCTGCACTGAACCACACATAACAGCAGTGTTGTGAACAGGGCATATAGAAAGCAATTATTTTTTTATGTGCATTATGGTTACCTGTGTTTATCTAAGGCGGAAACACTTAGGTCAACACACATAGTCCTAAAACATCACAGACCTGAAAACCTTCAGCCCTCAGAAGCGTTGGCCACCCTCCTACTTTATGAAGATGGTCATCACAGTTAAAGATCATTTAATGATTTCTGCCCTCAAGTGGATTTTGGGTGCAAATCAAATGCCTGGCCAGCACTCAGGGTAAGGACAAGCTCCTTATCATTCCAGGTTATTATTATGGTGTGTTCACTGTATATCTTTGATTGGTACAGGTTAAGTTGAAAAATATTAAAGCTATGGCCTTGCACTTCTCAACTTATTTCTGTCCTCATGTCATTGTGGCAAGATGCCCGAATATTCTTCACTGTTTCTGTCTTTCTCTCCCAAATGTTTGCTGGAGATGCCAAGTGTCCTCTCATAAAAGGACTCTGTGAGGCTGCACTGTTTATTTATCATAAGGTGACAGGTACTCATATACCACCCAGCCCTCAAATACTTATTTTATACATGATACCCAGATCTATTAAATCAGCTAAACAAGATATTCTCTGTCATTTTTGACAGCAGTGGGAGCTGTCATTCCCTGTTATTGAAGATCCTTACAGAATCCAACCACAATTGAATGGGCTCCAGAACTGGATACTATTATGGATCTGGAGCATCTGCTATAACCTGGGCCACTTAGAGTATAGGTACTTGAAGTATAGGTACCCCAATACCTTCTGGTCTGCCCTTTCCCTCTCCTTTTGTTTTCTTTTTTCTTACCCTCTTCTACCCTCTTTTTTTCTTCCTTTTCCTTTTCTGGTACTTATTATGATCCATTTTCTATTAAATGTCTGTCTCGAAGATTAAAGCAACTAAATAAGATGTTCTCCGTAATTTTTTGACAGCAGTGGGATCTGTCATTCCCTATTATTGGAGATCCTTACGGATTCCAACCACAATTGAATAGGCTCCAGAACTAGATACTATTATGGATCTGGAGCATCTGTTATTACCTGGGCTACTTGCAGTATAGGTACTTTGAGTATACGTACCCCTATACCTTCTTGTCTACCCTTACCGTCTCTTTTCTTTTTTCTTACCCTCTTCCACCTCCTTTTTTTTTCTTCCTTATCTTTTTCTGGTACTTACTATGAACCATATTCTATTATTTGTCTGTCTCGAAGCTTATTGACCTTTTTACCACCTTTAAATTCCCAGACTGGATTCAGTCTAATTTTTGGGATGATTTTATGGAGATACTTAGGACCAGTTATTCTTTACCCGACTTCTTAACACTTTTCATAATGTTTTTTTTCTGTAATTACTGGTCCACACATACTTCTCTTTCTCCATTGTATGTAAAACCTCAGATTCTGTATGCGGATCCAAAGTTGTTACAAGGCAACTGTACACTGTTGATTTGTTTTTTGTATGCTTTTGTTGTGAAAACTTGTAAAATGAAATTGAACTAAAAATAGCAATGGCTTTAGGCGTTTTCTTCTCAGCAGTCAAGTAACACACCAGTAACAAAGAAAAAACAAATCAGTGATGGGCAGATAAGAGACTTTCTGGCTAATAAAGGTAATAGCAAGAACCCTGTGGTGTCTGCTGTTTGGCAGAAGTTTATTCAAAAGTTTAAAATGGAGTACGGGTTCACTTTAAACTTCTGCAGCTGTCACAGGATTTAATAAATTATTTTGCCATCACCTCTCTTATTCTCCCTCATGATCAATTGCTTTGTGAAACAATTGCTTTGTTAGTTAGGATTCTGTGAGCAGCTATCTGCTTAGTATATTATACTGGCTGCATGACATGTGGTGACTGATGCCTACATTATTATGTTGTATGGCAGCGTTGTGTAGTAAGTAACATTGCCAGGCCTTATAAATGCGCTCATTTGTATATAATTACATCCATTTGGTGGACCACACAGAAAATAAAGGCTTTCAGTAGGGAGGCACAGCGGCCAGCCAGTTCAACTTTGGAAAGATGACTGTCCAGGTTTGTTTTGAAAGGAAGCAAGTCATTAACCATTTGGTCATTATCAAAGAAAGGGCAATGGCCAAGTCCCTGTCATTAAATCTTTGTTCTGGAACTGAATTAAAGATTTCAAGTACACGAGGAAAGCAAAAATGCAAAATGTCTCTAGTTTGCATATATATTTCTCAGTACACAAAGTAAAGAGGATCGGAGGGCCTGCAACAGGGTCTTTTATTCCTGAGCCAGGTTTTGATAATCATTGGCAGTATCCTCAAATTACACCTTAAATGTCTCAGAGAAACTGAAATTGAGTTTCAGGGGAAAAAGTGTCATGACTGTAATAGGAGCTAAACACTAAATTCAAAAGGAATGAACTATGAATTCTACCAGCAATGGAAATTGATTCTATCAGTCAGTTCCTGAAGCATACAGCAAGTGAACAAGAAGCGAGAATCACTGATTAAATAGGATTCAGAAGTGCCACAGGCTAAATATGGGCCAGTTACTCCCTCAGGTCAGAGCTGCACCTGTCAGACTTCATTGCTTGATATCCAGCGTACGCTGGCAGGAGAAGAGCACTGGTGTATGTCGAGTGCTATAGGCGCAGTCAGGGGAATTGATAGGCATTACCTGACTAAACTTCAGACGTGACAAACATTGCACTCGGCAAGGAAGCAATCTAACTCTCTCCTCATGAATCAGCGAACCTAGAGTGACTCGGCTGACCTCATGATTCATGCTAGTGGGACCGATCATAAATGGCGATAATTCTGTGGGAGACACTGCTACTTTATCAGGTAAACTGGGGCACACTAAAAACAGCTTTGTAACCTTTAAGAAAAGTTAAAGGAGATAGAATTGTATTCCTCACAGCACCGTCGCCATCTATAGAAAGTTAACTTTCTCTTGTGAAGCTATTTATTTCTCTGACACTACCTCACAACATACAGTTATAGGTATTTTGTGATAAGTTTGAGTTATTGCTCTTTCTTGTAGAAAATTCATTTCAAGTGTATGTAAATCCCACATTTTTTTTTTTACATTTTGGATGGAGAAGGGAAGGGTTAGAATCTCTGTAAAATTTTTACTGTTTTAAAAAAGATTAAAAGTCAACAAAGTTTTCACTTCACATCTCTGTATATGGCATTGTGTTGTTCATACCGCTAATCGAAATAGATCTTTGTGTTTGGACATTTTGCATTAGAACATTTGCATTAAAGATGAACTCCGCAATTTCCTACCAAGTCTCTCCTTCAGATGGATCCTGTGGAGGAACTCTTGTTTCAGGGTACTCTTGATAAGCCACTATCTGCTCTCTATAGGATCTTTCTGATCACTGACTCTTCCAAACTTGAATGTTTGTGGGAGCTTTGGGAAGGAGGCTTTCCTTCTCTGGACAGGGAAGATTGGGGGGACTGTCTTAAGCAATGTTCTAAACTGGTGGTCTCCTCTAGAGATAAACTGATACAGAGCAAATTCTTACATTGCATATATTATACCCCTTGGAGACTTCATAAAATGTATCTAGACAGAGACCCACATTGCCCTCGATGCCAGATACATCTAGGTTCTTATTTTCATATGTTTTGGGAATGTCGTAGGGTTAATGGTTTTTGGTCTGAAGTTTTAGATCTTATTACACTTAGGCTTCAGCTGTCAATCCCTAAATCCCTTGAAATGGCCCATCTGGGGATTCCTGATGAATGGACATCTACTGCCCTACCCCCCAGATATGTCATCCTGGGAAATCATGATTAATGCTGCTCTGCTCTTGTACAAGCTGACATATGATGTGGTTTTACCTGGAAGTATAACAAGGTTTGGTGTCTGCGCACGTCCCAATAGACGTCCCAAGAGTCCAGTCAGGTCCTTCCTTATCCAACCGGAGGTTATATTGGTGTGTCTAAGCACTCTATTTCTCCCTGATGTCCGTCATGTATCCCTTCCCTTAGTGCCCATGTCCTCCTATGCTTGACCTATTTCTCTAACCCCCCCCCCCCCCCCCCGCTTCCCTGTCCCTTTCCTTTCCCCCACTCCCCCCAGTACTAACTTCATATTTTGTTCTCTGTGATCAGACCTATGGATATTGTAGTACATCTTGTCTGTATTTATATGAAGATGCTGGATTTATTTTTGATATTGTACCTACATGTACATGTGCCATGTCAACAATTTTATTTCCTTTTCAGTATGCTGTATCTTGTTTTCCTTCAATAAAGCACTCCTGATTGTTAAAAAAAAAAAAAAAAAAAAGATGAATTCCAGGAACGGATATTTTTACATAGTTACATTGGTCAAGCTTGGACTAGTGTAATTATGCCTATACTATACCTAGCCAATCCTTCAAGAAGCTGGAAATCACCATAGTAGACATAGCTACTATACACTAGCTTCTTAGTCCTGTGCTGAGCATAGGAGGTCACATGCTTGGTACTGACACCATTCAGGGAACATGCAGCACTTTCTCATTAGATGCAAAACTTTCTCTGATTACACATAAGTGTAGTGACAGCCTATTTATCAGGTGAGGAGATTTCATCTGCTTTTTTATTTGCAAGTGTATATGTGGCTACTCTTAGAATACGCCCCTTTGCCTTTAATTTCTCATTCTGTGAGGTGTCACTGCCTCACCTCTCCACCCCATTCAGTCAGTAAACTCTTTGCATTCATTGAGAAAATGCAAAGTGATCTCTAAATGGTGCCTGTGCCGAGCAGGCGACCTCCTGTGTTCACAATACAGCAAGGTAGCCACACGATACTGGATGCTGGAAGCTAGTGAAGGTTATTGTAGCAGCAGTGCCTATTGCAGTGATTTCCACCTTCGAGGGGGATCAGCCAGGTATAGTATTTGCATAGTTACATTGGTCAAAGCCATTGTAACTATATACAAATGCCTATATCTGGATGTTTATTTAAGCAATTACAGCAATAGTTTTATGGAGGGGGGGGGAGATAAAGATTTTAACTATAAATGAATAAAAAGCACTGCTGTTAGTGGTAAACATTTAGTCTCTACCTCAAACTGCCACTTTTGATGGACAGCTTGGTCTGTTGAAGTTGAAAGAAACAGACTTACTGGCCATTGCAATATATTACATTTTTGTTTATGGGTTTAGTATGGCTTTAATCTGATTTGTTACCTTCGGAATAATGATAATACCTACTTTGAACAGGTTCACACCTATGCAATTTGAAATGTGATTTGAAGCTTCATTTGGAGAAATTTAACGCTCAATACACAGATTTCCATCATATTGAATGGTATCCATTCACACCTGAGCATAGAGTTGCTTGAAGCTTAGAAGCTTGTTGCTCAAAAAAGCTTATTTTGGGGAAGAGTTGTGCATTTTTTTCCCCAGTAGGTTTTAAAAGGAAATCATGCCCAAAAAATGTCTGAAAACAACCAGGGATACTCAGTTTAATTGTGAATGCGGTCTTGTTTTAAGTTAAAGAGTTAATGTTTGTTGACTAATTCTTAAATTGCATCATCAATAATATTCTTCAATGTATCAAATACATTGCAGTTAACATCTGGTAATATAACAATCATTATGCTTTTACTTCAGAACCAGCAATGCAACCTTTTATGTATCTATGCGATTATGTATGGTGCCTACTTTTCATGAAACCATAATTCAAAGCTTAAACTATGTGCCTTTGTTCCATTTCTCCATAGATCCTATGCACGGTCCACGGAAACTGCAAGTGGTTGACATACAGTCCAGACAAATAACCATTCGCTGGGAGCCATTTGGATATAATGTGACACGTTGTCACAGTTACAATCTGACTATTCTGTACAGATACCAGGTTGGAGGACAGGAACAAGTCAGAGAGGAAGTGAGCTGGGATACAGACAGCTCCCACCCCCAACACACCATCACTAGTCTGACTCCATTCACAAATGTCAGTGTCAAGCTGGTGCTTATGAATCCAGAGGGAAAGAAAGAAAGTCAAGAACTCATAGTACAGACTGATGAAGATGGTAAGTTCTCATAGATGGAATAATTGAATGGAGGTCCTTTCTTGCTATCAGGCATGGCAAAAATCATATTGCAGCTTGCACCTTTCTCAGAAGGTTATTCAATGGGGTTTGCCTTATGGTTCCTGCTATCCTTATTCTGTCTATTCATTCCAATGCATACAGGGTCTTGTATAAATATACTGGAGATAGGAGGATCTTAGTTCTTAGTGTTACCCTCTGTTTCATATAGTGGCAGAATTCTTGAGACTGAATGCACTTACTGTATGCGCATATATGAAAGCGCAACTAAACTGCATCTGAGCACCTCAAACCAAAAACTCTATTTAATTCATTTTTAATATTCATAGCAGGTTCATCCATCAATCCATTTCTCTGTGCTTTGATGTTGGTGAGAAATCACTTTGGAAAACACTCTAACATTTCTAGCCACATCTTGAGTAAGGACAGTAATTCATGTAGCATTCATTTCCCTTAATCTATCTGCCCTTAGCTCAGGTATGCAGGCAGGAAGGTGTGCTTAGCTGAGAGAACCTCTCCTCTCCATCTCCCCTCCTGAAGACTTTCGGTATGTATGACATCATTTGCCTAAGCCTGGAAACCAGGAAGTAACTGAAGAAATGTAAAATAAAACTTTAAAACAAATAAATATGATTTACTTTGCTACTGTATGCATTTAGGATAAAAGAAGCATAAGGATTAAAAATCAGTGTCAGTCAGTGTTGATTAATAGAGTGAAGTTCTGCTTAAAAAAAAAAACTATGTATCAATATTTAAAACCTAACATGTAGTAGGTGGAGGGTGGGGGGGAGGGCAATGTTTTCTTTGACATACACTTGAACATTAAAGCGTAAAAGGCATTTTTCTGTGTTTTGAATATGGGATGGGGTTTTGGAAAGGTTAGAACCCCGGTCATATTTTTATTTCTGTCTGCCTGTTGATGAAATGTGCCCCTTTTTTTGTCCAGTGATCATTGTCACCGAGACAAGATGTGATGGCAAATCCAAAACTTTAAAGCTTTCACTAGAGCAGTGTTTCTCAACTCCAGTCCTCATGGACCCCCAACAGGTCATGTTTTCAGGATTTCCCTCAGATGAAACAGCTGTGGTAATTACTAAGGCAGTGAAACTGATCAAATCACCTGTGCAAAATAATGGAAATCCTGAAAACATGACCTGTTGGGGGTCCATGAGGACTGGAGTTGAAAAACACTGCACTAGAGCAAGAAGAGAGGGAAAATCTTTGGAGAGATGTCCTCTTATTTCCTGATGAATCACTGGGATAGGTAGTTGGAAGAAAGCTACCCGGCAAGACACAAACAGCAAAAAATATCCTCATAGGGGTTTTAACCCTTCCCTACTTTACCTAAAAAAATAAATATACATTTTAAGCATCAAAATAGACCACTTTCCACAAATAACTGTCTGTCAGTTCGATGTTGTAACCTTTTGCTGCTTACTTCTGTGTCTTCCCTGCCTGTCACTTATCCTTCCACGGTGTGATCTCAATCTGCTTCCCATCCATGTGTGCTGTGTGCCCTCTGATACCTGCTGCTCTCTCCTTGCCTGTAAAATCAGTGACAGTGGTTCCTCAGCTGGACACAGAAAGGAGTAGATTGTGGCTGCACAGCAGGAGGGGGATTGGATCCTGCAGGAGGAAGATCACAGGTGTCATGAAACATGTCTCTTATATTTATTGACCCCTCATGTTGTAGCATGAATGCATTAAGTGATCAGTACCAATCACTCCTGTGTATATTCATAACTGGACAGATAGCAAACATGAGTCACATGTCTATCAGTTTAGTTTGAGAATCAACAGGAAGCACTCCGTACAGCATTTCCTATTCATCAGTGAGTGTAAAAGAGAAAATTGATCAGAAAAGTGAAATATCGGGGGTCTGTTAAAACCCAAACGCCTTCACTACTGTTAAATAAATACATTGTAAAAAATAAAGAATTAAAAAACTGGAAAAAAAACTAAGGAACTTACCTATATTTCATATGGCTGCGAAAGGCTGTTCAGTGTCAAGAAGCAGCATATTTCTGCTATACACATGTAATCACACATCCAAGAGGTTATATATGTACAGGGACAGATGAAACAAAATGTTTAGAGACCACTGAGCTAGTGGATGCTTGCAATGACCAATCTGCAGAGCTTCAACAACTCAAAGATGACATTTGCAAGAGAGGTCCTGAATTAACAACATGAAATTCAGGGGAATTCCTGACCCCTAATGAGCTCATACCTTCTCTCTAGAAACTTTTGAAGTCATTGCTTCCCATGAAACTTCCACAAGACTTCAAAATTAACAGGGCTCAGCAGTCAGAACCCTGAACCTATTACCTGACCCAAATACTCAACTTTTTTCTATTTATGGACAGCTCAGCCAGTACAGCTCACAAAAAGATGGAAATTTGTTCCGATCACCAAGATTCTGCAAAACCAAAATACCCTATAGTTGGGACTTCCCTAAAAAAAATTAAAATGTCCTCCCAAATCAGATTATTCCTGTTTTTACTTCAAAAAATGGATTAAAGCAGCTCCACAACTGGGGCCTGGCTTTTACTACTTCTATCAAGCTGCCGCAGAAAAATCCCCAATACAAGTTTCTGGACTAACTGATTGCTGATATCTAATTCTCCTTTACCTGTGGTGTGGAGATTAAATTCATCACTCTTCAACAACATGACTTAGTGGGAACTGATCACATCTGAGATAGAACTAAAGCTGGCTAGATTGGTAGAATTTAAAACAAAAATTCTTGGGAAAAGGTTATAAGAAGATTTGTTCGTTTTCTTAATCGGTAGTAAATCAAATCGATGTTTGATTATGAACAAAAGTGACGGGAAAATTCAAAGGAGCAGGATGGAAAATTTTCCTCAAACAAACAAATTTTTAACAGTATCTGCAGTTTTCTCTCAGTAAAGTCCAATCATTTCAAAATCAAATGGTAAAAGCAAACAAAATCTTTCGAGCGACAAACAAAACAAATGTTCTGAGAATTTTTTGTGAATTTTTGTATGAATTTTCCTAAGACCTTTCCTAAGAATATTCATTCTAAATCCTATCAATCTATGGCTCAGTGTCAGATGATAATGTGACTTGAAATACACACTGATCTTACTTCAGGGAAATGTTCATTAAGCTGAGCACCCATGAGAAAAAGCAGCACATGAGAATAGCTTTTCAGTTTATGAATAAAATCTGCGTCCTTGAGCAATGCCACAAATCTCAGTTCAACAACCAAAATGAATCTGAGCTTTGAGTATTTGAGACACCAAACCAAGCTCTTATGTCCAAAATTTGTATAGCTACCTTATAAAGAGATTCCAACTAAACTTATATTCTCAAAGAAACAAAGCAGATAATGAAGTAAGGATAGTAACTCTCATGACATTGCTAATCATTTTAGTAAATTTTACCTAAAATATCAAATTTACGAGATAATATTTCAGAACCACTTCCCACTACAATGCACTTTCAGTGGTTTCTAGACTCCATAAGTCTGTTGACAGTGCTTCCTGACCAACTCTCTACTGGCTCCATGCCATTTTCAGAATCAGAGATTAAAAAAAACAATTATGGGATTACCTTTTCATAAAGCCCCAGAGTCCAATGGGTTCGATAGTGAATATTACAAAACATATAAAATTGAGGGTAGGCTCCTGGCTCCATTTTTACTTCTCCTTAGCAAACGATTAGGTTTATGCTTAAGGACTTTCAGCCATTGAGCCATGTCCATGTAACCACTCATGTACCCGCAGTTGATATACCCTCATCGACCTTGGCCCAGGAGGCCATGGTGAACATCATTGCTTTTAAGGATGCTCTGACGGGCAAGTGTCTGTTAAGCTAATGCTTTGTCTCCCTCTTTATAATGCCCACTGAAGAAGATTTTGGATTAGAATGATTAAAACCTGGTGGGGCTATTATATGTATTCCTTTGATTTGTGCTTCTGTTATTCTAATATAGGGGATTATGTTCAATGACCCTGTCAGAGCCACAATATGGGTTTTAGTATATATACACGATGATTTTAAAGTTTTTTTATATAATAAAGTATATTCCTTTTGACATTAACGTTAGAGATGAGCGAATCGAACCTGGCGAAGTGGAATTCGTTTCGAATATCAGGAAAAATTTGATTCGCATCGAATCCGAATTTTAGCAAACTTCGGGTGCACGAATTGAATTTTTCCCGATCAGCCGGCAAAAGTGTCACTGCAGAGAGCTCCGCTATTTCTAACAGTTCTGACAGTTCATTTACAGCGGTTGAAACATTGTATCTATTTGTTTCCATTTAGGATACAGATGTTTTTATTCGGAAATAAATAGATACAATGTTTCAACCGCTGTAAATGTGAAGGAACTGTCAGAGAACTGTCAGAAATAGCGGAGCTCTCTGCAGATACACTTTTTGCTGTACTTTAATTCTTCTTCTTTTCATTCTTCTTCTCCTTTTCATTCTTCTTTTCATTCTCCTTCTTCTTCTTTTCATTCTTCTTCTTCTTTTCATTCTTCTTTTCATTCTTCTTCTTCTTCTTTTCATTCTTCTTCTTCTTTTCATTCTCTTCTTCTTTTCATTCTTCTTCTTCTTTTCATTCTTCTTCTTTTCATTCTTCTTCTTCTTCTTTTCATTCTTCTTTTCATTCTTCTTCTTCTTCTTTTCATTCTTCTTCTTCTTTTTATTCTTCTTTTCATTCTTCTTCTTCTTCTTTTTATTCTTCTTTTCATTCTTCTTCTTCTTCTTTTCATTCTTCTTTTCATTCTTCTTCTTTTCATTCTTCTTCTTTTCATTCTTCTTCTTCTTCTTTTCATTCTTCTTCTTCTTCTTTTTATTCTTCTTTTCATTCTTCTTCTTCTTTTCATTCTTCTTCTTCTTTTCATTCTTCTTTTCATTCTTCTTCTTCTTCTTTTCATTCTTCTTCTTCTTCTTTTCATTCTTCTTTTCATTCTTCTTCTTCTTCTTTTCATTCTTCTTCTTCTTCTTTTCATTCTTCTTCTTCTTCTTTTCATTCTTCTTTTCATTCTTCTTCTTCTTCTTTTCATTCTTCTTCTTCTTCTTTTCATTCTTCTTTTCATTCTTCTTCTTCTTCTTTTCATTCTTCTTCTTCTTCTTTTCATTCTTCTTCTTCTTTTCATTCTTCTTTTCGTTCTTCTTCTTCTTCTTTTCATTCTTCTTCTTCTTCTTTTCATTCTTCTTTTCATTCTTCTTTTCATTCTTCTTCTTCTTCTTTTCATTCTTCTTTTCATTCTGCTTCTTCTTCTTTTCATTCTTCTTCTTTTCATTCTTCTTCTTCTTCTTTTCATTCTTCTTTTCATTCTTCTTCTTCTTCTTCTTCTTCTTCTTTTCATTCTTCTTCTTCTTCTTCTTTTCATTCTTCTTTCTCTTCTTTTCATTCTTCTTCTTCTTTTCATTCTTCTTTTCATTCTTCTTCTTCTTCTTTTCATTCTTCTTCTTCTTCTTCTTTTCATTCTTCTTTTCATTCTTCTTCTTCTTCTTTTCATTCTTCTTCTTCTTCTTTTCATTCTTCTTTTCATTCTTCTTCTTCTTTTCATTCTTCTTCTTCTTCTTTTCATTCTTCTTTTCATTCTTCTTCTTTTCATTCTTCTTCTTCTTCTTTTCATTCTTTCTTTCTTCTCATTCTTCTTCTCATTCTTCTTCTCTTTCTTCTTTTCATTCTTCTTCTTTTCATTCTTCTTTTCATTCTTCTTCTTCTTCTTTTCATTCTTCTTCTTCTTCTTTTCATTCTTCTTCTTCTTTTCATTCTTCTTCTTCTTTTCATTCTTCTTTTCATTCTTCTTCTTCTTCTTTTCATTCTTCTTCTTCTTTTCATTCTCCTTCTTCTTCTTTTAATTCTTTTTCTTCTTTTCATTCTTCTTCTTCTTCTTTTCATTCTTCTTTTCATTCTTCTTCTTCTTTTCATTCTTCTTCTTCTTTTTATTCTTTTCATTCTTCTTCTTCTTCTTTTCATTCTTCTTCTTCTTTTCATTCTTCTTCTTCTTCTTTTCATTCTTCTTCTTCTTTTCATTCTTCTTTTCATTCTTCTTCTTCTTCTTTTCATTCTTCTTCTTCTTCTTTTCATTTTTCTTTTCCTTCTTCTTCTTTTCATTCTTCTTCTTCTTCTTTTCATTCTTCTTTTCATTCTTCTTTTCATTCTTCTTTTCATTCTTCTTCTTCTTCTTTTCATTCTTCTTCTTCTTCTTTTCATTCTTCTTTTCATTCTTCTCATTCTTCTTTTCATTCTTCTTTTCATTCTTCTCATTCTTCTTTTCATTCTTCTTTTCATTCTTCTTCTTTTCATTCTTCTTTTCATTCTTCTTCTTCTTCTTTTCATTCTTCTTTTCATTCTTCTCATTCTTCTTTTCATTCTTCTTCTCATTCTTCTTTTCATTCTTCTTCTTCTTCTTTTCATTCTTCTTTTCATTCTTCTTCTTCTTTTCATTCTTCTTCTTCTTCTTTTCATTCTTCTTTTCATTCTTCTTCTTCTTCTTCTTCGTCGTGCCCCGTGACTGCCCAAATGAGTGAAGTGTGCGGTGATTCTAAGATCGACGGCACTCATCTGCATGTCATACTGACTGACAGTATTATTTCTCTTCCCCAGCAGACTCCAAAGGCATTTAAATTAAAGGTACAGTGTTCTGCACTAATATAAAGGCTCTCTGAAGCCTAGAAACCCTTTTAATAAGTTAAATTCGTGGCGAATAAATTCGCATCGAATCGAATTTCTCCCGCAAATTCGGCGAATCAGCCGAATCTAATTTTTGAATAATTCGCTCATCTCTAATTAACGTATATGTGGCATATTTCAAGCTACATTAAAGCACAAGGGGGTATTTTCTCTGTGAATAATGTAGTTTGAGGATGAGCAGCTAATACTATAATTGACGTTTTCTTGTTAAACGTATGCATGCATGCTATCACCTCATCTGTGTAGAATTTTTAATCAGATAGCTGACACTGGGGCATTCTCTCAGGATGTAAGCACTTATTGTCGCTATCCCTAAACTGGGCAAATCGCCAAATGCCAACACTAAAATATATACTAAGCTCCTGACAAATCGATTAGCAGACATCTTCATGCAATTTATACATCCAGACCAAGTTGTTGGTCATCAGGCCTCAGATGAGACCAGCAGATTTTATAGGTCTAATTTAATGAATGTCAATAAATACCATCTCTGCTTCTCTCAGAGAATTTTTCCCGATCAGCCGGCAAAAGTGTCACTGCAGAGAGCTCCGCTATTTCTAACAGTTCTGACAGTTCATTTACAGCGGTTGAAACATTGTATCTATTTGTTTCCATTTAGGATACAGATGTTTTTATTCGGAAATAAATAGATACAATGTTTCAACCGCTGTAAATGTGAAGGAACTGTCAGAGAACTGTCAGAAATAGCGGAGCTCTCTGCAGATACACTTTTTGCTGTACTTTAATTCTTCTTCTTTTCATTCTTCTTTTCATTCTTCTTCTTCTTCTTTTCATTCTTCTTCCTCTTCTTTTCATTCTTCTTCTTCTTTTCATTCTTCTTCTTCTTCTTTTCATTCTTCTTCTTCTTCTTTTCATTCTTCTTTTCATTCTTCTTCTTCTTTTCATTCTTCTTCTTCTTCTTTTCATTCTTCTTTTCATTCTTCTTCTTCTTCTTCTTTTCATTCTTCTTCTTCTTCTTCTTCTTTTTATTCTTCTTTTCATTCTTCTTCTTCTTTTCATTCTTCTTTTCATTCTTCTTCTTCTTCTTTTCATTCTTCTTCTTCTTTTCATTCTTCTTTTCATTCTTCTTCTTTTTCTTCTTTTCATTCTTCTTCTTCTTCTTTTCATTCTTCTTTTCATTCTTCTTCTTTTCATTCTTCTTCTTCTTTTCATTCTTCTTCTTCTTCTTTTTATTCTTCTTTTCATTCTTCTTCTTCTTCTTCTTTTCATTCTTCTTCTTCTTCTTTTCATTCTTCTTTTCATTCTTCTTCTTCTTCTTTTCATTCTTCTTCTTCTTCTTCTTCTTTTCATTCTTCTTCTTCTTCTTTTCATTCTTCTTTTCATTCTTCTTCTTCTTCTTTTCATTCTTCTTCTTCTTCTTTTCATTCTTCTTTTCATTCTTCTTATTCTTCTTTTCATTCTTCTTCTTCTTCTTTTCATTCTTCTTCTTCTTTTCATTCTTCTTCTTCTTTTCATTCTTCTTCTTCTTCTTTTCATTCTTCTTTTCGTTCTTCTTCTTCTTCTTTTCATTCTTCTTCTTCTTCTTTTCATTCTTCTTTTCATTCTTCTTCCTCTTCTTTTCATTCTTCTTTTCATTCTGCTTCTTCTTCTTTTCATTCTTCTTCTTCTTCTTTTCATTCTTCTTTTCATTCTTCTTCTTCTTTTCATTCTTCTTTTCATTCTTCTTTTCATTCTTCTTCTTCTTCTTTTCATTCTTCTTCCTCTTCTTTTCATTCTTCTTCTTCTTCTTTTCATTCTTCTTTTCATTCTTCTTCTTCTTCTTTTCATTCTTCTTCTTCTTCTTTTCATTCTTCTTTTCATTCTTCTTCTTCTTCTTTTCATTCTTCTTCTTCTTCTTTTCATTCTTCTTTTCATTCTTCTTCTTCTTTTCATTCTTCTTCTTTTCATTCTTCTTTTCATTCTTCTTCTTCTTTTCATTCTTCTTCTTTTCATTCTTCTTCTTTTCATTCCTCTTTTCATTCTTCTTCTTTTCATTCTTCTTCTTCTTCTTTTCATTCTTCTTTTCTTTCTTCTCATTCTTCTTCTCATTCTTCTTTTCATTCTTCTTCTCATTCTTCTTTTCATTCTTCTTCTCATTCGTCTTTTCATTCTTCTTCTTTTCATTCTTCTTTTCATTCTTCTTCTTCTTCTTTTCATTCTTCTTCTTCTTTTCATTCTTCTTCTTCTTCTTCTTTTCATTCTTCTTTTCATTCTTCTTCTTCTTCTTCTTTTCATTCTTCTTCTTCTTCTTTTCATTCTTCTTCTTCTTCTTTTCATTCTTCTTTTCATTCTTCTTCTCATTCTTCTTCTTCTTCTTTTCATTCTTCTTCTTCTTTTTATTCTTCTTTTCATTCTTCTTCTTCTTCTTTTCATTCTTCTTCTTCTTTTCATTCTTCTTTTCATTCTTCTTCTTCTTCTTTTCATTCTTCTTCTTCTTCTTTTCATTCTTCTTTTCATTCTTCTTCTTTTCATTCTTCTTCTTCTTCTTTTCATTCTTCTTCTTCTTCTTTTCATTCTTCTTTTCATTCTTCTTCTTCTTCTTTTCATTCTTCTTCTTCTTCTTTTCATTCTTCTTTTCATTCTTCTTCTTCTTCTTTTCATTCTTCTTCTTTTCATTCTTCTTTTCATTCTTCTTCTTCTTCTTTTCATTCTTCTTCTTCTTTTCATTCTTCTTTTCATTCTTCTTCTTCTTTTCATTCTTCTTCTTCTTCTTTTCATTCTTCTTTTCATTCTTCTTCTTTTCATTCTTCTTCTTCTTTTCATTCTTCTTTTCATTCTTCTTCTTCTTCTTTTCATTCTTCTTCTTCTTCTTCTTTTCATTCTTCTTTTCATTCTTCTTTTCATTCTTCTTCTTCTTCTTTTCATTCTTCTTCTTCTTCTCTTCATTCTTCTTTTCATTCTTCTTCTTCTTCTTTTCATTCTTCTTCTTCTTCTTTTCATTCTTCTTCTTCTTTTCATTCTTCTTCTTCTTCTTTTCATTCTTCTTTTCATTCTTCTTCTTCTTCTTTTCATTCTTTCTCTTCTTCTTTTCATTCTTCTTCTTCTTTTCATTCTTCTTTTCATTCTTCTTCTTCTTCTTTTCATTCTTCTTCTTCTTCTTCTTTTCATTCCGCTTCTTCTTCTTCTTTTCATTCTTCTTCTTCTTCTTTTCATTCTTCTTCTTCTTCTTCTTTTCATTCTTCTTCTTCTTCTTTTCATTCTTCTTCTTCTTCTTTTCATTCTTCTTTTCATTCTTCTTCTTCTTCTTTTCATTCTTCTTCTTCTTCTTTTCATTCTTCTTCTTCTTCTTTTCATTCTTCTTTTCATTCTTCTTCTTCTTCTTTTCATTCTTTCTCTTCTTCTTTTCATTCTTCTTCTTTTCATTCTTCTTTTCATTCTTCTTCTTCTTCTTTTCATTCTTCTTCTTCTTCTTTTCATTCTTCTTTTCATTCTTCTTCTTCTTCTTTTCATTCTTCTTCTTTTCATTCTTCTTTTCATTCTTCTTCTTCTTCTTTTCATTCTTCTTTTCATTCTTCTTCTTCTTCTTTTCATTCTTTCTCTTCTTCTTTTCATTCTTCTTCTTCTTCTTTTCATTCTTCTTTTCATTCTTCTTCTTCTTCTTTTCATTCTTCTTTTCATTCTTCTTCTTCTTCTTTTCATTCTTCTTCTTCTTCTTTTCATTCTTCTTCTTCTTCTTTTCATTCTTCTTTTCATTCTTCTTCTTCTTCTTTTCATTCTTTCTCTTCTTCTTTTCATTCTTCTTCTTCTTCTTTTCATTCTTCTTTTCATTCTTCTTCTTCTTCTTTTCATTCTTCTTCTTCTTCTTTTCATTCTTCTTTTTCTTCTTCTTCTTTTCATTTTTCTTCTTCTTCTTTTCATTCTTCTTCCTCTTCTTTTCATTCTTCTTCTTCTTCTTTTCATTCTTCTTCTTCTTCTTTTCATTCTTCTTCTTCTTCTTCTTTTCATTCTTCTTCTTCTTCTTTTCATTCTTCTTTTCATTCTTCTTCTTCTTCTTTTCATTCTTCTTCTTCTTCTTTTCATTCTTCTTTTCATTCTTCTTCTTCTTCTTTTCATTCTTCTCCTTCTTCTTCTTCTTTTCATTCTTCTTCTTCTTTTCATTCTTCTTCTTCTTCTTCTTTTCATTCTTCTTTTCATTCTTCTTCTTCTTTTCATTCTTCTTCTTCTTCTTTTCATTCTTCTTTTCATTCTTCTTCTTCTTCTTCTTTTCATTCTTCTTCTTCTTTTCATTCTCCTTTTCATTCTTCTTCTTCTTCTTTTCATTCTTCTTCTTCTCCTTTTCATTCTTCTTCTTCTTTTCATTCTTCTTTTCATTCTTCTTCTTCTTCTTTTCATTCTTCTTTTCATTCTTCTTCTTCTTCTTCTTCTTTTCATTCTTCTTCTTTTCATTCTTCTTCTTCTTTTCATTCTTCTTCTTTTCATTCTTCTTCTTCTTTTCATTCTTCTTCTTCTTCTTTTCATTCTTCTTCTTCTTCTTTTCATTCTTCTTTTCATTCTTCTCATTCTTCTTTTCATTCTTCTTTTCATTCTTCTCATTCTTCTTTTCATTCTTCTTTTCATTCTTCTTCTTTTCATTCTTCTTTTCATTCTTCTTCTTCTTCTTTTCATTCTTCTTTTCATTCTTCTTCTTCTTCTTTTCATTCTTCTTTTCATTCTTCTCATTCTTCTTTTCATTATTCTTTTCATTCTTCTTCTCATTCTTCTTTTCATTCTTCTTCTTCTTCTTTTCATTCTTCTTTTCATTCTTCTTCTTCTTCTTCTTCGTCGTGCCCCGTGACTGCCCAAATGAGTGAAGTGTGCGGTGATTCTAAGATCGACGGCACTCATCTGCATGTCATACTGACTGACAGTATTATTTCTCTTCCCCAGCAGACTCCAAGGGCATTTAAATTAAAGGTACAGTGTTCTGCACTAATATAAAGGCTCTCTGAAGCCTAGAAACCCTTTTAATAAGTTAAATTCGTGGCGAATAAATTCGCATCGAATCGAATTTCTCCCGCAAATTCGGCGAATCAGCCGAATCTAATTTTTGAATAATTCGCTCATCTCTAATTAACGTATATGTGGCATATTTCAAGCTACATTAAAGCACAAGGGGGTATTTTCTCTGTGAATAATGTAGTTTGAGGATGAGCAGCTAATACTATAATTGACGTTTTCTTGTTAAACGTATGCATGCATGCTATCACCTCATCTGTGTAGAATTTTTAATCAGATAGCTGACACTGGGGCATTCTCTCAGGATGTAAGCACTTATTGTCGCTATCCCTAAACTGGGCAAATCGCCAAATGCCAACACTAAAATATATACTAAGCTCCTGACAAATCGATTAGCAGACATCTTCATGCAATTTATACATCCAGACCAAGTTGTTGGTCATCAGGCCTCAGATGAGACCAGCAGATTTTATAGGTCTAATTTAATGAATGTCAATAAATACCATCTCTGCTTCTCTCAGAGAAGGCATTTGATGTGGTCCACTAAGACTCTATCAGATTTCTTCTTTTATAAAGGGCCACTTAAGCTCAGCAATCAGTGTGCTTTACACCTCACCCAGTCCCAGTGTGAACTTTGTGAATGTTCTCAAGCCCCTTTAGAAAAACTGATGATACTCATCAGATAAGTCCCTGAACCCCTCTTTTTTCACCCTAGTAATGTAAGCTCTTGTGGAGTTTATCTGCCCAGACCTTTGACTTCAAGTGGGACTCTCGGGAGCATAAAATTGGCCTTTTATGGCAATGGTGTTCTGATAGATTAAATTAATTCTCTGCAATCCTTATCTGTTGTACTAAATATACTGGAAAATGTTTGCAACCTTTCCCTATAAAAAATCAACTACTATAAGTCTTGCATGCTCACTATTTGTTTAGACGCCACCATTAAAGCACAAATCCCTTAGGCAGTCTCTTTCTCATGGGGGGCCCTCCTCCCTGACATATTTTGGAATACAGTTGACATCACCTAGCAATGATCTATTTTGCCTTAACTACAATGCCTTATGAAAGTTAAAACTCTGTGTAAAAACCTGCAGTCCACCCCAGCCTCCTGGGCAGGCCATATAGTCCTAAGCAAAATGTTTACCTTACCTCTAAATTACATTACTACTTCACGTATTACCATCATACTTACATATTCTCTGAACCATTGTCAACTCTTTTACACGAGGAAACAAGAACCAGAGATTTGCATTTCTAGTCTGTGTACTCCTACATGCCATGCAAGCATGGGAGCACTGGATATCTCTAAATATTGCAAAGCCGTCACACTAGACCTGGCTAACCACTGTTGGCCCGCAACATCCATTACTGAGTGCAGATAGAAAATGCTGCACTGCAAACTAACCTCACATTTCTCTTGAATTCTTTTGCTACAAGGACAACCTAATAAATCATTCTTAGGTATAGTTACAGAAACCTTAAGAACCTGGGGATTAATTGCACAAATATCTAATGGCCTAATGAAGGAAGCACTGCAGTCCCAGTCCTTTCTGTACCTGTAACTTCCTTCTAATGATCGGAAGGGTAGGGTATTTCAGCTCTCTAATAACTGTTATTCAAGCAATAAGTCCAGAGTAAACTCCCCACAATGGAATACTGGGGAATGGAACCTGATTTTTCTATCTCTTACAAACAGTGGTGTGCTGCAATCAGATGGCCCCTAAAGTTTTCAAAGTGCATATTCCTCTGGAAATAAGTGCAAAATTTGCTGCATAGGTGTTATTATATACCTCAAAGGTTTGCAGCAATTTTCACTAACCAATCTCCTCTTTGTTGGATAGACTGCAGGCACACTGGAACTTTGAAACACATTTGCTGGACTATTCCCCACCTTGTTAACTTTTGGGAAAGTTTTTTTGATTTATCAGTTCTGTCATTCATGTTACTAGTACTCCTGATCTGAGCCATGCTCTATTGGGAATAGGGATCAATTAGTAGCCTACTGGGTTCCAAACCTTTATAGCCCATGTCTATATAGCAGCTAGATTATCGATAGTGAAAAGGTGGAAGGATAAGGAAACCCCCTTTCTGTCAATAGTTCTCCAAATACCAAATGATCACACAACATAAGATTTAATGTTCACTAATGCTAATCTTACCAGGATGACAATTTGGTGACTCTGGAGCAAATGGCTCCTTGACAGCAGATGTACCACCCTGACCTAAAATGTTTTTCTAGGTATATCCTACTCTGTCAACCTTTAAACATCTAAAACATTGAAACCCTTAATCTCAATAGACCACTTTAGAAAATACAAAGCCTTTGTTGTAGTTACTGTTTCAGTATTACTACCAGCCTGTTCTTTTTCATTATTCTCTCTGGGTAATTGTAATAGGGTATAATGTCACCTGATTTCTTTATAGCCAGGATTTCTATAAATAAGGAGAACTACTGAATACCTATGGCTATATACAGCAAATAATGTGTAACTCTTACAGCTTTATCACATGATATACAACCTTTGAACTTTTTTTATAACACTATATTTTAAATATTTTTACCTTTTATTTTGGTATGTCATTAGATTTTTTCTCTAAACCCAAATAAGAAATAAAGTATTAAAAAAACTATATTACACCATACTTTAATAGAGAGTTTCAGAACATTCAAATCAGATAAGCCATATTAAATTATTAGAACTCTTTTTTCCTATAAAAATGAATGTCCATTGTAGCAGCATATTTGACAGATGCTGTCACAGTCACTGAATGCAGAATTTTCTGTTATGGCCCTTAAGTCAAGTACTTGCACATATATTGTGCCTATAGGAGAGTTCTGGCAGGCACTTCAATGACCACTAAGTGCCAAAATAAATTAGACATCAAATGGTTTCTGATAAAAAAAACACCTGCTTGACTCTCTTGTCATCCATACTTTTTAGATGTACTAAAATAAATTGAATTCTTCTAAAGTGCAGATGTCATAATGTAAAAATAGGTTTTGGAATGTCTGTAGTAAACTGATGATGAATATACAGTACAATAGTGTATCAGCAAAGAACAGCAATTGTGTGCATTAATGTGTGCACTGGTAATATTCAGATGCTGTGTGTTCATAATTTATTACTTAGCTGTGCATCCATGTACATATATTGCATATTGCAGCATAGTAGTAATCTATTTTCTTTAAAGAATATAAAGTAGTTTGAGCATTTGCCTGCAATAACTGAGCCTAAACAACAGCTACTGCTACTACTCCTGTACAAAGACACAATTAAATTCTAAATATTAACCAACCATTATATAAAGTTGTATCATTTTTGCTTGAATATCTACAAAAATAATTTTCTGTCCACTAGTTATTAACAGTGTACAAAGTTGTGGTGCATTACCCAATAAAAAAGTTTATTGAATTAAAACAAGCCAAAGACATACTCACAAGAGGCACACAGGCCAAAAGGGTTGCTTATACTGTACAGTATAAACTCAAAGGGAGAAGAGGTGGGGATGTGGGGTTGTGTCATCAAGAACTGCGCATCACTCAGACAACTAGGCTGACACGTTTCGAGGGACAAGCACCCATTTTCAGAGCATAGTTAGTCTGTGTATGCCATCACCTCTTTAATTGTTTAAAGGATAAGTTCACCTTTTAGTAAAAAATAATAAATGCACATTTTTTGCAGGTACCAAAATGTGCATTTATTATTTTTGTCTGCAGAAGCCTGTAAAGCTTTGCACCAGCGATCAGTAGATCGCTGGTGATATACAGGTCTCCAGCAGATCTGTCAGAATATCTGCTTGCCCGTGCAGGATGTATGAGCAAGCAGATATACTGACAGGAAGATTCAATTAACTACCACGGCGCTCCACAGTGCCGTGGTAGTTCATTGAGGACTACAAGCTGACAGCCGCGAAGGCTGCCAGGACTTGTAGTCTCTCATTCACAGAGGACTCTGAATGAGTAAGGCAGCCGGGCGGTCAGAGCCCCACGCGGCCATGTTTCTTTCAAATTTGACAGCTAGCGGGGGGAGGGGGGATCCCCTGTTAGCTGTCAAAGCGGGGAGCGAGGGGAGCGGGGGCTGGTCAGATTGTAACATGTTATATGTTACACCCTGAATGTGGGTGTAACATGTTACGAAAGGTAAACTTATCCTTTAAGAGGTGGTGGAGTACACAGACTAACCATGCGGTAAAGAAGGGGACATGTCCCTCAAAGCACGTCAGCCTGGTTGTCTAATTGAAATGCAGGTCTTAATGATACATCTCCACATCGCGTCCTCTTCTCACTTTGTCTTTGTACATACAGCACATTTGGTCTTTGGCCATTTTGTGAGTATGCTTTTTTCTTGTTTTAATTCAATAAACCTTTTAACAGGTAATGCACCAGGCCCTTGTGCCCTCTCTGTTTTTCAATAGCAAGATTCCCCAAATCAGAAGAGGGCTGCATTGGTGAAGCACTCCTGTGTAACAAAAGATGCTGAGGAGCTTTCCATATTGATGTACTATTTTACAGTGTAAATTTTTTGTTTCATCTGTTTCACCAAATAGTGATATTTTAGTTATAGATGAAGCCTGAGGAGTTGGGTTAGACCCTAGTTTCTTTTATATATTGCATATACCATCATTGAGATCTCCTCACCGTAACATCCAGCTCGGGTCTTGAAGTTTTTATTTGTTTCCACCAACGTTTGCTTATTCCACCTCCTCTTGTTTCACTTTCTATGACAGAATGTAAACAGGGGAAATGGGAGGACTTTTCAATGGTTACAACAAGTATGCAGGTCCAGAAACCAAAGAATAAAGATCTCACTGGTAGTGTGCTTGAGAAATGTAAGAGATTGTCTTGTGGCTTAACTCTCGGGTATCTACCAACAACAGAAATATCAGTTTTGGATTAGGTGATATTTAAATATTACTTCTTTATAGTTTCCTTTGGGGCTAGTATTCTTTATTACAAATAATGATGGGTCATATTGGGGTATTATGGATGTGATGCATCATATTAAATACACAATGCTGTTTTTCTCTATATACTAGTACCGGGCGCTGTACCTTTAGAATCAATCCAAAGCAGCACATTTGAGGAGAAGATTTTTCTGCACTGGAGGGAGCCTGCTCAAACATATGGCATCATTACTTTATATGAGGTATGATATTGCCTGATTACCATGTATATCACTATGCCTTGCAATATATTGTGTTTTTAGTATACTTTGTATACCTAAAGTGATTGTAAACCCTTACATATACCCAGAATTTATACAGCTTGTCTGAACTTTCAGAAAGCTGAGAGATGGAGTTGAAGTTCCTCTCAGTTAGGAGAGCTGAGAGCTTACTGGAGGGAAGGGACACACCCCCCTTCATACAAAAGACAGGAAAGACTGAGGCATTCTATGCATTAAGACATAAAACCTTCTATATGCAACTCCCCATCCCCCCTTACCTGACCCTGATGCCAAAACAGCACTATGCACTAGAGCAGTTGCTCTCTCTCTCTCTCCTCACTGGCTCAGAGGCAGCAGCGAGAGCCATTGGCTCCTGCTGCTGTCAGTCACAGCCAGTAAGGAAGGAACAGGGGGCTGGGCCGAGTTGCACTGTGTGTGTCAATGGACACACAGAACATGGCTCGGAAGCGAGCTCGCATAAATGCCCCCAAAGCAAGCAGCTTATAATGAGAGCACTAAGCAGGGAGGAAGAGCCAGGAGCATCGGCGGGGAACCAGAGAGGATTGTGGCTGCTTTGTACAAAACCATTGCACAGAGCAGGTAAGCTGTTTTGAAGATAAAGGGAAGACATACCAAAATTGATTTGTCAAAAGTTTCTTCTGTTTATGCACCTTTAGGCCTTTCAAATTGACCAATAAAAACTTCCCTATAATATCAATGTGCAATGCTAATAAAAATGTGTGTTATAATCAATGATGACCAGTGTGATTGTAAAAAAGAAAGGAAACATCATAAAAAAGAAATATGGAATTGTGAATACTCCAATGAAGAAACAAAATGGATGGTATAATAAATAACAAATTAAAATATATAAGTCCTCTAAATATCATAATAATCCCAAAAATAGTGATGTGATCAAATCAACAAAATGTCGTGACTTCTGTGACTAGGTGGATCCCTTTAAGAACATGCATGCGCACGAAAAAATCGTCAGGGAGGAGCCTACGTGCTGACGTCCCGCCTCCGCGTCCACGTGGCAGCCATATTTGTAAGTACTTTTTATCCACTGATGATTTTATGCTCCACGTGGTTGCTATCTTTTTAATAAAACATACTATACTATATGATACTGTCTCCAGGCTCGGTCTATGAGCTTGCTCTCTAGGACTAATCCCTTTCCTTGGTTCACCGTGGGCTGGAGACTTGGCTACTCTACTTTTGATTGTTCATTTAGTGTATCACTGGTTTCTGGAGAAATCCCACCTTCAACCGGGTCACTGGCAATAGGAACATGCAGGAACACCCTTAGTGTCATTCTGCTCTGGGTTTGCTTGCTACTTACTTCTGGTAAGTGCATTATGGTGAAGGTGCAGTGCGGAAGTCACAGAAGTCACGACATTTTGTTGATTTGATCACTTCACTATTTTTGAGACTATTATGATATTTAGAGGACTTATACATTTTCATTTGTTGTCCATTTTGTTTCTTCAGTGGAGTATTCACTATTCCTTATTTTATTTTTATGATGTTTCCTTTCTTTTTTACAATCACACTGGTCATCAATGATTATAACACACATTTTTATTAGCAGTGCACATTGTTATTATAGTTTTTTGTTTTTGTGGAGACAGAGGGTTTGGCACGTTGTGCTAGCTGCTTTACTTTTTTCTTTTTGTCTTGCGCTCACCATTTATTCTTTGAATAAAAACTATTCATTTGATTATATTTTAAAAATGTTTCACAGTACAATATATACACGGTATATATATATATATATATATATATATATACACTATATTCCCTAAAGTATTGGGACACCCCACCAAATCATTGGATTCAGGTATTCCAATCACCTCCATGGCCGCAGGTGTATAAAATCAAGCACCTAGGCATGTAGACTGCTTCTACAAACATTTGTGAAAGAATGGGTCGCTCTCAGGAGCTCAGTGAATTTAAGTGTAGTACCGTGATAGCTTGCCACCTGTGCAATAAGTCCGCCCGTGAAATTACCTTGCTACTAAATATTCCACAGTCAACTGTTAGTGGTATTATAACAAAGTGGAAGCAACTGGAAACAACAACAACTCAGCCACAAAGTGGTAGGCCATGCAAAATGACAGCGTGGGGTCAGCGCAGAAGTCGCCCACTGTCTGCAGTCAATAGCTGATTCAAGTAGCTATTTCAAATTAGCACAACAACAGTGTGTAGAGAGCTTCATGGAATGGGTTTCCATGGTCGAGCAACTGCATCGAAGCCTTACATCACCAAGTGCAATGCAAAGCATCAGATGCAGAAGTGTAAAGCACACTGCCACTGGACTCTAGAGCAGTGGAGACATGTTCTCTGGAGTGACGAATCACGCTTCTCTGTCTGGCAATCTGATGGATGTGTCTGGGTTTGGCGGTTTCCAGGAGGATGGTCCTTGCCTGACTGCATTGTGCCAAGAGTAAAGTTTATTGGAGGGGGATTATGGTGTGGGGTTGTTTTACAGGGGTTGGCCCCTTAGTTCCAGTGAAGGGAACTCTTAAGGCGTCAGCATACCAAGACATTTTGGACAATTTCATGCTCCCAACTTTGTGGGAACAGTTTAGGGATGGTCCCTTCTTGTTCCAACATGACTGTGCACCAGTGCACAAAGCAATGTCTATAAAGACATGTATGAGCGAGTTTGGGGTGGAGGAACCTGACTAGCCTGCACAGAGTCCTGACCTCAATCTGCTAACTTTGTGGTAACAGTTTGAGGATAGCCTCTTCCTGTTCCAACATGACTGCACACCAGTGCACAAAGCAAGGTCCATAAAGACATAGATAAGCGAGTTTGAGATAGAGGAACTTGACTAGCCTGACCTCGACCCAATAGAACACCTTTGGGATGAATTAGAGCAGAGACTGTGAGCCAGGCTTTCTCGTCCGACATCAGTGCCTCTCCTCACAAATGGCTTCTGGAAGAACAGTCAAACATTCCCATAGACACACTCCTAAACCTTGTGGACAGCCTTCCCAGAAGAGATGAAGCTGTTATAGCTGCAAAGGGTGGGCCAACTGAATAGTGAACCCTAAGGACTAAGACTGGGATGTCATTAAAATTCATGTGCGTGTAAAGGCAGACGTCCCAATACTTTTGGCAATACAGTGTGTATATATATATATATATATATATATATAATATCTTTTCTGTTATATGTTTTAAAGTTTATCTATCTATAAACATTTGAGTTTTGGAAAATAATTAAAAGATGAGAGTTCAAATAAAATTTGTGTGATGAAGCATTATACTGGGTAGATCTGGTACAAAGCTCTCAACGTCATGTGTAAATCATTGAATACTTTGGAACACACTATTATATTTTTCATCTGTAACATATATTCACATTTACCTTTGTAAATAGCAAGCTGAAGTGATGCCAGTAAACACAATGAATAATATGGAGACAGATCTGAGTTGATTGTTCAGGAACAATGAAGTTGAAATAGTATAATGGTCACTTTCATTGTATTTCACCGGTGTTTCTTTCCATGAAGCCTATTATAAAAGAAAGAAGCAGGTGCAATTTCAAATGTAAGCTACAGTTTATTGGGATGCAAATTCTACACAATTATACACTGCAAGGTCTCTAAAAACCTTCTCCTGTCTCATAAGGGACCTTTACTTGAGTACATTGTAGTCTACAGGCATACTGTATCTTTGAAATAAGGGGAATTTCATGGTATCGTTGTATCAAAAACGCATTCACAAAATAATATTTTTCAAGCATTTATGAATCTTTTATGAATATTCACATTAAAAACATTATAAAATCACACATTAAATGCCATACCAAGAATCCAAATTTTTTATGTAGAAGAGTCTCAATAAGATACAATGTTATTGTAACATTTTAAAACCTATGACTTGGGTCATATACTTTATATCTACTATTTCATCTCAGATGTTCAATTTTATTTCAGTTTATAAGAGAAATATTAAATTAATTAATAGATGTATGTATATGAGTCGATCAGCAGGTCCTGAGATGTTAGGAAGAAAATTGCCCTTATTGAGACTCTTATAAAATAAAAAAAGTGGATTCTTGTTATGGCACATAATCTTGTCAAGTGTGATTTTAATAATTTTTTAATGTAATAGTCTTTCAATTTTTAAACAAGGCTATTTTGTCAATACTGTAATTTGTTTTTACATTAATACCTTGAAAGTCCCTTTATTTAAATAGTATATTTGCAGTTTAGTTTAAATAGGGATTTGGTACAGTTATTATATACCAGTCCAAATAAATTATATATTTGGTTTTTGGGAACATTATAAACTGGCTGAAGGAAATTACAAACTGTCAAATTGTAATCAGTGTAAGGCCCTGTCAATTTAGCAGTTTTCTCTATGTATGTGCAGCGATTGGCATTCCCATGCTAACCTCATCCCAAGCCTAAAAGGGGCCATAGATGGATTGAAATTCAGCCAGTTCAGCAGGGACCAGCACTATGGATCAACAGAAGTTGATCTATCAATCGACTTCTGTTGCATGAACCTGATGGGAAAAAAAACATTTGATCAGTGACTGCAGCCAATGGCTGCAGTCCTGATCAGTGTATTCTGACAACAGAGGAGTTGCCTCACTGTCAGAATACAGTAGCACAGAAGGGAGCATTCCCCAGTTCACCCTCGAAAGAAAAAAACTGTCTGAACGAAAAGAACTGAGTCTTGTATAGCCAGCTTTAGAATCAAAGTAAACTTGAAGTAGCATGTTGTATGCCTGTATTTTATTGACTTCTGCTTTCACAGATCAATCTGCCTCTGAGATGATGGTTTACTTACCTTAAAGGCTTATTCGCATTGTGGTAGGTTATTCCCTTTGTGAATGGAGATCACTCATACCTAGATGTTCAGACCAAGTTTATTAGCTTTAGTACTGTATATATCAGTTCATTTTATTTTAAAGTTAACATTAATTTGCCAGCCTAAACAAATTCACATTTTTCAAAAAGCCCTAGTGTGCACCATATTGGTACACCATTGTATTGGATGGCCTCCTTTTGTTTAGTATCAGTTCATAAGTGAAAAAAATCTTTAAAAAAATTCAGGTACTCTCTACTATGGTTTCTCTTTTTCTTTAATTGGTTCCTTGGTTGAGGCCTGCGGATGTCAGTGACTGGCTTTTCGACTGAGGCCTGTAGATGTCAGTGATTAGTTTTTCAAATGAGGCCTGTGGCTCTCAGTGACAATGCAGTAACAGAACTTGGAGCACACTCAGCTGTGCATATCTAGCTAGAAGTTCCAATGTAGATTGACATTCTCAGGCAGGGGGGTGGGGTGCTGAAAACATGAAATTAAAGTCTGCCAACGTCTATAGGTGCTTTGAAGGTGGTTCATACCCTTGCCAAGCACATAAGCTAACTTCTGTAATAGTGAGCAGCAAGTAGACTAGCTAAGCTTACTTTTTGCATTCAAGCTACACCTACCTATTTACTTTCTGTGGTTTCACCTAACGGGGGAGGGGACCAGTTGAAAGCAGATATATGTGCTACACAACACATTGCTTTGGATGTTGTATCAAATACATTAGGGGAGATATACTAAAATTGGAGCTCACAGAATCCAGTGCAGTTGTGCATAGCAACCAATCAGCTTCTATCTTCAGCTTGTTCAATTCAATTTCGAAAACTTAGAAGCTGATTGGTTACTATGTACAGCTGCACCAGATTCTTTGTTTTTCAGTTTAGTAAATCTCCTTAATAGGGTTTTATTTCATAACGGCAGATAGACTCTACACTTTGCAAGTGCAGTTGCACCAGAATTTGGTAAATGAGGGGAAGTTCTGCTGATTTCCTTATCGAATTATGTGCAAGCAAAAATGCTGTTTTTGCATTTTTTTATTTCCATTACATGTGATTGGTTATTATTTGTAAAGTGAAGCTTCATTTTTTAAGCTTTGGAGCAACTATACTTGCAGAGTGCAACTCCATTTGCAAAGTGTACCGTCTATTTGCCTTTCCTAGATCAACCCCAATGTGAGTACAGCCTGATAAATGCATTTAAAGTTTTGCCTCTGATTGTATGCAACAAGAAATAAGAATAATTTTGAAAATGACCACTGGTACTCCATGCATGGGAAAGGGATCTGCATACAATTGTGCCTGTTTCTGTTGCTGTGACAGAAATAAAGACCTAAGTAATACTGGTTATTAACTAGAGTTGGACTGTGGCAGAATGTGGTCCAAGGCCAGGTAGCAGCTTTGACCCCCACATTTCTTTAACTTACATCATAAGAAGGATTTATATAGGCACAGAGAAGCCACCCCATTTGCATGGTCTGAACTTCCATGGTATGGTATACCATACACCAAATGCTTACAAGTGCTTCCTCGTGAAGTGATAGGCAGGTGCATGGCTTTGATTAAATTAGCTATCCCCCTGGTTTACAGCAAGAGCAAATATGTTTTATTATGGCTCCTTGGACATTCATTTGGCTTTAGGCTCTTACCTAGGTTGGCTTGGGGATCATCCAGCTCTGTTGCTAGCTACTGATTACAGTCCATGGATCACAATCAAAGTAGTGTATAACGAATACTGACTATCATGCTGATATAGTGGCTTTAATACTTTCTGCGCCACTGACCCAAAGCACGTATACAGATAAGCTATTGTGACTTTCTCTGACTTCACATGCTGTGTGTTTGTTTTGGGTCAGTGATTCAGAAGATCAGCATCAGCCAGACAACTAACATTGTCAGATGCAAGCAAGAAATGGTAGTTTCTCTATTCATTTCAACACACGTATATTGCTAACTATAGTGATGAGTACAGCTAGTGCTCAAAAAAGATTTTCTACCAAAGGCATTAAATATAGTGAAGAAGACTTATTTAAATAGAAAATACTTGGATTTAAAATGGATTTTGCATGAATTTTGTGCAGACACCAGAGTTTACATAAAGAACTAAGAACACTCAGTGAAGAGGTAAAAAAAAAAATTCCATTCTTTACCTGTCAATCACACTCATGACAATTGGTTAAGTCCCAGACATTTTTGCCAAGTCAAAGTTGTCAATTTTCTTGACAGTTAGAAAGGGAACAAAAGGTTACTCAAATATTTATTTCTTTTGTCCATCAGCATACTTGTAATTGTCCTAAAAATTGCACTGGGATTTTTATAGCAGATTCTCAAGCTCTGCTTTCAAAGGTAGAATCTTATTTATCTACAGAAGAGGATGAGTAGTAGCAAAAACTGAGTCTCTGTACTGCATTCATTTGCATCAGCCACCCGGTTCCATCTCCACAGTGTGCAGTAATTAAATGGACGGATAGGAGCTGATTGATTTGTTTTGATGGTTCCATTTGTAGTTATGCACAAATTATATTCAATAAAAGATAAGAAGCAAATATTGCTCACAGACATAATTGCCAGTAAGCTGCTACGCTTGAAAAGCTAACAAATTCTTCATCTTTTAAAAACAAGCTGCTCCAAAAAAAAATAAAACACTTTTAAATACTTCCCTGTGAGATGCAATAAATTCTAGGATTATCATTATGAAGTACTTTACAAAGAATAACACTTTTTCCCATTTGGACAAAATAATGACTAAATAAAGTGTTGGTTGACTATCAAATGCTACTAATTTACTATCCCTTTTTTATCATCAACTACCTCCAGTCCAGGCCATTTATTTTGCTAGAAAATTACTTAGATCCCCCAATATTTATTTTTAAAGCAGAGGCCCTAGAGAATAAATTGGTGGGTTTTGAAATTTTTATGTAACATGCTTTTGTGCAGCGGTTTTTCAAATGCAATTTTTTTAGAAAAAATACACTTTTAAAAATTTTATTGCAAAAAAACACAATAAATAACCATTTTTTTTAAATATAAAAGAGTATGTTACACTGAGTAAATAGATACCAAATATGTCACGCTTTAAAATTTTGCATGCCCGTGCCATGGTGAGAAACAGTGTAAATTTTACTAACTATAGGCGATGCTTTAAAAGCCTTTACGGGTTACCACTTTAGATTTACAGAGGAAGTCTGGTGCTAGAATTACTGCCCATGATCTGACGTTCGTGGTGATATGACACAATCGCTGTTTGCGTGCATACAGGACCAATACGCGCATTTGCCTTTGAGCGCGAGCATAAGAGGATGGGGGGCACTTTAATTTTTTAAAATGTATTAATTTATTTTTATTTTTTTATTTTTACACTGCTTTTTTTATTAATGTTATTGCTGTCACAAGGAATGTAAACATCCTTGTGACAGCAATAGGCACATGACAGGTACTCTTTAGGAAGAGATCTGGAGTCTATAAGACCCCAAATCCCTCCTCTGCACTTAAAAGCATTCAAAAAACAGAAAGATTGGTGTTTCTGAATAAATTTATTTTTTTAAAAATGGCGCTGTGTACTTCATTGATTCTGGGTTACTATAATGGAGAGCCAATCAAAGCCAATCCCAGCTTTGTTTGGCTGTCCAGCCAGCCGGCGATTGTGCCGGCTGGTGTCTCGGGTCTCCCGATGGGACAGGACAGCCTGAGGGAGCAACAGAAAGTGACAGAAGGGTGGGAGCATCCCCTCCCGCAGCTTGTAATAGCAATCTAGCATCTGGAAAGCTGCTCCAATTGCTATTACAAGAGAGCCGACTGCCTGCTCTAAAAGATGGTACCAGGATGATGCCTGCAACGGCATCAACACCGAAAGTACCAGCACCTGTACTTCGCTGGATGAGAATTGGTTAAAACAATTGTCATGTCAAATAAAACAGTGCACTTACATTGTGTTACTGGCATTTGGATGAAGCCTTTTATTTTTTTTATGTGAAATTTCTCCTTTTTAATAAACATACTACATATATACAGCTTGGGTCTCCAAACTTTCTAAACAAAGGTCCAGTTTATTGTCTTTCAGACTTTAGGAGGGCCGGACTGTGGTCAGTGGAAGTAGAAAATGCCCCATCATTGGTTTTAGTGGAAGTAATAGTGCCCCATTGTTTATCAGTGGAGGGAATAATGTCCAATTGTTGTATCAGTGGGAAGAATAGTGCCCTATCATTGGTATCAGGATAAGGGGTGGGCTGGAGGGGCGACTGCCCTGGGCACTGTGGTATCAAGTGAAGTGGGGGGGGGGTACCATGAGGAGATTGGGGAGGAGGAGATTTGGGGTGGAAGGGGGAATTTGGGGGGAGGCAGGGGTTAAGAATTGTTCTAGGAGGAGAAACTTGGGGAGTGGTGATTTGAGGGGATTTGTGTTGGGAGGATTTGTGCTAGGAGGGGGGATTGGGGGGGGGGGGGTTGTGCTAGAAAAGGTACTATGTTAGAGGGGGGAAGGAATTTGTAATTGGAGGGGAAATTTGTTTTAAGGGGGGGTTTGTGGTAGAATGGGGGATTGGGGAAGGGGAATGTGTGCTGGGAGGAGGGAATTTGGAGTATGGTGAAGAGGATTCGTGCTAGGAGGGGGATTTTTTTGGGGGGTGGGGATTTGTGATGGGGGCATATGGGGAGAGAGAGGATTTGAGCTGGGGGGAATAGGGGGCAAAGATTTGTGCTGGGAGGGGGGATTCCAGCTGGGGACAGATCTGTACTGGGAGGAGGGGGAATTTATGCTTAGGGGGTAAGCATGCAGATTGGTGCTCAAATTTTTTTTTAGCAAGGCAGGGGATTTTGCTGACATAATGCCCATACATCTTGAGGGGGGTGAAATTTGGCATGTTCACCCTAGATTACCTTTTCCCGGCACTGATTGGTATCAGTGGAAATAATAGTGCCTCAATGTTGATATTTTTGGGAGGAATAGTGCCCCATCATTGGTGTCAGTGGGAATAATGGTGCCCCATCATTGGTGTAAGTTGTGCATGGAATAGTGCCCAAAGGGTCAGATAGAGGCAAGCAAAGGGCAAATCTTGCCCTGGGGCCGCAGTTTGGAGATCACTGCTATGCAGTATGTGGTCCCCTGCTTGTGGCTCCGTGTGGTGAGCATTTTTTTATTTCCTAGACAGTATCAAGCAAACCTTCTGACTGTCCCCAGTGTTGAGAAGAGGTACTGCAGAGTGTCGCCATTGTAAGAATAGAGCTAGTTGACCATGTGTGAAGGATCCTGTTGACACAAACGCACATGTTGCTGCTCTCCTGTGGCAGCTTTGATGTCAGTGAGTGCATTTTAGCTCTGCTGGTGCTTTGGTGGAGAGGCTTTCCATTAGTTGGTGGAAGACACTTTATTAGCGATGTTTTTTATAACATACTTTGGACTCTTTTGCATTGGGCTCTATTTTTGCAGATTATGAATGTGTTTAACACATGCTTTAAGCTTGTAATATTCTACATTTAGAGGTCCTGCATTATTTTCTTTGTTGGTTTGTTTGCGTACTGTATATTTACCTATTGCAAGATGCCCATTTCTTTTCTTTTATTTAAAGGCAAATTTGTATTTATTATTTTGCATAATTTTAACAGACGTAGCATGAGAAGTATAAAGAACATGTACAAGTAGGTAAACAAAAGAAACAACACAGATGAGGTTAGGATCTATGTGGATGTATGAAAATGATGCAGTAAAACTGTAAAAAGGAAAGATTAATAAATTATTTTACAGGGATAACATAATAAAGTATCGGGGGGTATCCCCGGGCGAGGTGTCTGGAACAACATGAGAAAACTCCATACAACCAAAGAGGTAAACTAAAAAGAAAGAAAAAAAAAGGGGGGGGGGAGAAAAAAGCCAGCGGAAAGGAAAGTAAAAGAGGAGACGAGAGAGAAGAGAGGGGATTGGGAGACGGGGACAGTAGAAAACAACAGTAGCATCTCGGCACGGACCGCAAGGTCCAATCGGCGGATAAGACAAAATGAAAATTAGTTGTGGGAGCAAGGCTTAACTCCACTGGAGCGCAACAGGGGAACACATATTTCTGAGGGTCACAGAGGAGGATAAATAGAGCCAGATCGACTGGAGCACAACCAAATAGTGAAATAACAAAAAAATAAAGTATTATCACAACCTAACAATGCAAATAGCAAAAAGCAAAAAAGCAAAAAATAAATGTCCATCAATTTCCATGGGATTCTTTAAATCTTCTTGACATATCACCCATAAGAGAGAACCACCTCCACCTGAAAAACTGGCCGCTCACCTGGGAAATGACCCCTGAGCCAAGAGGAAGTCAATAGCACTTTCCCCTTAAGGGCATATACAAACACTCGGGGTCCTGATTTTCTCCATTCTTTTAAAATCTCAGTGATGCACAATCGTCATGTGAGAATAAGAAGACAGCCCACAGTGCTTTCCGTATAAAAATGTAATATATAAAAAGTGGGATAACACTTTCACTATAAGGCACTCCGGGTGCGGGTTAACAAGCATAAAATACCACATTGCCAAAAAACAAAAAAGATGGCCATGGGAAGATGTAATGTGCGTGGCTCCACCCACCTATACATGATATGTCCACAGTGGGACTTCCTCAGTAGGCAAGAAGAAACAGTAGCAATGCTGGAGACAATTTACTACTTTTGGTAGCATAATTATGTTCCTTGCTTAAGAACATTATTTTTTATCAATTTGTTATGGGTAAGGTTCTGCTTTAACTTACTTCTTTCATCTTCTCCATGCTGCACAAGAGGTAAGATAGCAGTACCCAACTGGGTATTAGAGGAGACTGGAGTTGATAATGCATAGACAAAGTGCTTGAAAGCTGAATAGTATATTTTTGGCTTTGAGAAAATAGTGGAAAGATAAAGTGTTTCTGTAAATACTAGTCCATACATCCACAGGGCTCAGAGTAGAGAGCATAGAGTACTTCTATGCCAATATTGGCATTCAAAGAAATATTAGGCGGTAATAAAGTGGTTGTTTAACCCTAGCATTGAGTGAATTAATCCTTTTTTGTCACTGTTTGGTAAATCTGTTCTAATATAACTGAAGAGCAATCTGAGATTCTTGCAACAACAATGAAGGTTAAATTTCATTCAGATTGCTTTATGCACTCATGTAAAACTTACCTTGAGAAATTGTATCAGTCATCATGAATAGCATAATCTTTTAAGGCAATCTAATTATTGAAGGAGGCAGCAGAATGCAGTCTATATGTTTGGAATGTAAAGGCAAACAACTTAAAGGTATTATGTTAAGCTAGAACCCATCTTCTACATTTGTAATCCATCTGCCGCTAAGTCCTTGTATCTATAAAAGTAATAGCTCGTAACAGTTTTGGCTGAGTTCCTTCATTGAATTCAGGTTTTGAAGAGTCTGACGGAATATGATCTGTTATCATAAAACGTCTGACGATGCATACATCAGAAGGGTTTATCGGATAAAGATGTAATCTGACTCTGCCAATAGAAGTCTTTCCATTGAGTTTCCATTAATTCTACTCACTTCTTTTCACAGATATCCTACAAGGCAGTCAGCTCCTTTGACCCTGAAATAGATTTATCCAATCAAAGTGGACGTATTTTAAAACAAGGAAATGAAACGCACTATCTGTTCTTCGGGCTATATCCTGGGACAACCTACTCATTTACAATACGGGCCAGCACAGCCAAAGGATTTGGTCCCCCTATTACGAATCAGTTTACAACCAAAATCTCAGGTATTGCTTTAAATTGTAGGAATTATTTTCCTTTTCATTGTGTTATCTCTTCAACAAAATTTTCCTTGTGAAGAATTTGCTATGCACAGTAACATAATTATTGCTGGCGGAAATGTTGTCTGTTTTGTGGGCCTTTTTGGACTGAAATGCAAAGGCATCGTTGTATTTTCTCAACTTTGTACAAGCTTGACAGAAGTTTCTCAGCAGCAGCAGCAGATTAGGACTACTCCGTTGCTACTCAGCAACTGCTGCAATTTGTAATTCCATGAGGAGAGTTCATTACTGGTTCTAAAAAAAGATCCGTGAAGTCACTGGTTTCTGAGTCCATCCAAGTTTTATCATGTGTGCTGAGTCCTCAAAAAACTACAAATGCTGCTACTTTGTCTTGAGCATATGGTTGCTACAGTCCTCTTTCCCCTCCCCTTAATTCCTGTACATCACTTCCTATTCTGAGCTCATGCTCCAACCCAACAAGTTCATTAGCATATGAATAACGAATGCCTAGATTTTAAAAACAACACATGTAACTCTACATGTTATTCCATATATCTATGCTATAAAAATCACCAAAATAGCTACGGTAACACAGGGCTGCTCCCAAAATGTGTTGGCTGTTTTTATATTACCTTTTGGTCTGGTGCTCGTTTCTATATTTCTGTGGTTTGAAATACACTTGATATGTGACTGTGCTCAGCCTTTTGTTAATGACCCAGTCTTTGAAATAACTCTTTTTTTATCCTTGACATATACTGTTTGGCATGTCGTATGATAGGAATATGTGGATTTATTGAATAAGGCAATACAAAGAGCAATACTAATGCGCAAACTGCAGTAACCCATGACTAATAGGTAAAAATCCCCTTTAAACTGCCTCCAATAATGTGCATTGTGATAGATTGCTGTCGGCTATTGCGTTTTGCACATAATTCTTGCTCTTTGGAGTGCCTTATTAAATAAACCCTTATGTCTGTAAATATGAATTTTTAACTATCTCCGCACTCACAGTGGATTTAAATAAACGTAAACAGCTAGATGCATTTAACTTGTGCACTTTTTTCTAACTGTGGGTTTCCAACATTGTCTAGCATATACAGTAGATCCTACCACATACACTGCTCAATTAGCACCTGAATATTTGGAAACTGAATGTAGGAGACAGGTTTGATGTAAGACATGACTATCCACTTATCCTTGAAACAAAGCGTTTGTAGAACTACAGCAGAAACAAGTATGGGGCTAATGTCATATCAGCATAAACACACAGGACACCTTTGTCAATACATTTCACATATTCAGTGTGGTTTATCAAACACTGTCAGCATGTTGCAGAGTCCTCTGGGTACATGCACAGCATGTAGGTGTTCAGGCAGCGGAAAAGTGTTTTTTATTTTTTTGTTAATTTCTGTTTGTATTTCTCAGCCCCCTCCATGCCAGCGTATGAACTGGAAACACCTTTGAATCAGACTGACAGCACATTGACAGTTCTGCTGAAGCCAGCTCAGAGCAGAGGAGCTCCTGTCAGGTATGAAAGGAGGGAGAGAATTCCTTTAAAAAATGAAATTGATTAATTTTTTTGAATATGTTTCTGGGGATTACTTTTCACGCAGTATACACTGTGTAAATCCATGTCTGCATTAGGGCTAATTAAATTAAATAACAGAAGAAAGGAAGGAACTTTGATGAGTGTCTGAGTATTGTTTAAAGCATTTGATCCAGATGCAAGTGGCTTATTCTTTGAAGAATGAGAACAAAGCCGCAGTACCGGCGTGTGGGTGGCTTATTCGTTCCTGCAATGTAATTACTTGCTGCTATCAGCAAAATTCATGGCTACAGTATATTTCCAGCCTAAACTGATTTACTTTCACCTTTCAGTAGTTACCTGTGTAAGCAGGCTATTTCTGATGCTGTGCCCAAGTGTCACAATAAAGCAGCAGGTGTTTTTTCTAATGAAGGACCATTTCCGAAAGCCACTTGGGTTTTAAAAGCAGTCAAAGAGTCTATTTCTGGGTTTAGAAGGTAGTTTTTGAATCCATACAAAAGTTCTGCAGTGTGCTCATTAACATTTAAAAATGATGTACTTTAAGTGTTACTGTATAAAAGTTTCTTTTTGGTTTAAATGCATACAATCAATGCTTTTGGGATTTTGAAGCTATACAGGAGGACTGAGCAGAGGCAAAGCAATTGCTTGTCTCGCACTTATATGGAGGTCAGCCCCTAGTGTCCATATGTCTGATTCTCTGGCACCCATCCATCACAAGCATACAGTATATATTCACTGTTGTCCAATATCGACTAGTACAGTTCAGGGGTACCAACCTGGGGCCACTGTTGATATTTTTTTCTGAAGGTGTAAGTAATCACAGAGAAAATCAAAGCATTGCTATAAATTTTTCTGTGGTTGCTTACAACTACAGCTGCCCTATTTTTAGATTTGCCAGAGGTTAAAGAGTAAATCCACTTTTGTTGAGAAAAAAATATTCCCCTCTGGGTGATCTATGTACATTGCAGGGATTTTAACAAACTTCCTACCTCTTGTTAACCCTTTGGGAGTATCTCACCAAAACTGAAACGTTTGTTACAGGAGATTCAAGGATGCTCAAAATCTGATCTGTATCATAGTGCAGACTTCGGAGAAAATTGGTGAGCAAATCACACAAGCAAGACATGGCATCTCTGGGGGTCATTCTGTACACCATCTGTGTACAGAATAACTCTGGTTTGCCATATTCCATTCCATTTACAGCGCTACAAAATTACAGCGCTGCAGATTGAAAAGGAAAGGTCATTTTTAATAATGTTATATTACAAAATGGCTTGTGTCACACTTGTTTATGCTTTTTTTTTTTGCAATATGTTTTTCCCACAAAAGTAGAGTTACCCTTTAAAGGCAAAATTATCTCAGGAATCTTTACAATTCTGTGTCCCTTTTGGGGAGATTCTTTCTCTCTCTCTCTCTCTCTCTCTCTCTCTCTCTCTCTCTCTCTCTCAAAGAGTATAATCATCCTGGAATCATCCCAACTGCAAACATTTTAACCCATCACTCTATTAGAAAAATGTTCTATAATTGTTCTTGGTGTCCCTCGTGGAGGGATTCCCTTTACTTCTGTTTTTGGATTTGGTGGGCAAGAAGACTTGTATAATAATAATAATAATAATAATAATAATAATAACAATAATAATAAAAACCTACTGATGAAATTAACTGGAAGAATATTCTGTGCTACCCCTAGTAACTATTCAACTTCTTACTTTAACTGCTTCCTAACCGCCCTATAGCAAAAATACTGCTACAGGGTGGCACGGGTGTGCAAAATCACATACTGTATGTATACGTGACTTTGCATTTCCAGGTAGGGGGCCGCCATTCAGTCAGTCACTGGGTCCTGGCCGGTGATTATTTGCCGGCGCACGGTGATTTCCAAGGATCTCCGACGGGAAGGAGAACTATTTTGTTTACTAACAGTCTCCTCCCTGTCAGCACGGGTACACTGCTTCAGATGGCTATGCACAGCACAGCACAGCCATCCAAAGCAGTGTGAATACAGTAAAGCACACTGACACGGCCCCCTAGTAAAACACTCCCAGCACACAGTTAACCCTTTGATCGCCCCTCATGTTAACCCCTTCCTGCCCAGTGCCATTAGTACAGTGTCAGTGCTTTTTTTTAGCACTGATCATTGTATTGGTGTCACTGGGGATGTCAGTGACACCAAGTCAGTTCCCCCCAGTATCAGAATGTCCGCCGAAGTCCCACAGTCTCGCTATAAGTTGTTGTTCATCACAATTACTAGTAAAAATAAAATAAAGGAAAAAATCCCAGTATATATACCGCCATTTGTAAACACTATAACTTTTACGTAAACCAATTAATTTACATGTATTGGGATTTTTTTTAGCAAAGACATGTAGCAGAATACATTTTGGCCTATATTTATGACGAAATTTGATTTTTAAATTTTTTTTATTGGACATGTTTAAGAGCAAAAAGTCAAAAATATTGTTTTTTTCTCAAAATTGTCACTTTTTTTTGTATAGAGCAAAAAATAAAAAACGCACAGGTGATCAAATATCACTGAAAGAAAGCCACATTTTTGGGAAAAAAGGACATAAATTCCATTTGGGTGCAGCGTTGCATGACTGCGCAATTGTCAGGTAAAGTAACGCAGCACCGCGATGCAAAAAATGGCCTGGTCAGGAAGGGGGGTAAATCTTCAGGAGGGCAAGTGGTTAAAGCAACACTGTCACACAGCTTAAAACTTTAACAAAGAATGTACCTGTAAAGAACAAAGTAAATAATTATCTCTCCCAATGTCCATACTGCTCAGTTTCAGCCTCTGAAGAAACTTCATAGAACGATTCTTCATGAAAGAAGTGTTCAGGGGCGTGGGCAACTGTCACTTTAGTACAGTAGTGAACACCTAAAAAATGAAATAAAGAATATGACATAGGATAAACGAATAACATAGCCTCCTGTATACAGCTCAAAGCAGAACTTCACCATAAAAGGGAAGTTCCATTTTAACATCTCCTTCCCCCTCCCACTTCTGCTCTGACTGCCAAGGCGATTTGAGTGAAAGTTCTCCCCCCTTTTTCCCTGCCCATAACCTTCTGGGACATGTCACTGGTCCCAGAAGACTGCAGGTCCATTCACGAAGTGCAGCGCGGCTTGTGCATGCGCAGTGGGAAGCTGACTGTGAAGCTGCAAGGTGTCACAGCTGACTTTCCTTAGTCACCATGCCAGCACCAGGGACCCAAAGACTTGGGAAGAACTCGCCTGAGTAACGACGGCACTGGAACCTTAGAAAACCCGCTGGTTGAACAAAAAAAAACTTTATGTGTGTACCCAACTTTAACCTGCTGCTCTATTTCTATGTCTTTAGATACTGTAGTATAATATTATTATAGTCTAGCACATAGAGGATGTTGCTAACCTTGAAATGCAATTCTATATAGTTTGGGCGCAGAGTAATTTTCATGCTGTCAGAAATACATTGATAGGTCTCAGTCTCATATGATTTGCTAAGGTCCCATAAGAGTATTTTCCATGATATTCCTACATCAAGTCAATCTTCCATAGGCTTGAAAACAGCTATACAATGGAAAACCCATCTTTTATTTTTCATTTTATCCCACACTATTTAATCATCTAATATTATCTACTATTACAAGTTTACTTTGTAATTCAGAGAAGGCCTGCATTGTATCTCATTGTTGTTTCATGGGATCAAGATTAAAGTCTATATCATAAAATTGCATTTCCTGCTGCTGTAATACTAAATCTTTGTCTATTAAATCTCACATTTCTGTATAATCGGGAATCTAGACAGGAAATCAAACCCTTTCTAGCTGAAGTATCTTTTATAAACTCATTCTGCTTTCTTTATGCAAGAAAAAATTAAATGAGATGCAAAATAAAAAAAATACATTATCAGCTAGAAGACAATTTTAATCCCTTGTTATGTTGCCTTTGTTCATTTTTACATATGTTTCCATAAATGCATTCAGTAGCAGGTAAGCAGTTTCATTAGTTTTCTTTTTCTTTTTCTTTTTTTTGATTGTAACGGCAGTAAAACTTCTTCTGCTACAAAGACACTTAGGGGTTTATTTACTAAAGCTGGAGAGTCCAAAATCAGACTCCCTTCTGCATAGAAACCAATAAGCTTCTAACCTCAGCTTGTTCAATGAAGCTTTGGCAATGAAACCTGGAAGCTGATTGGTTTCTATGCAGAAGGGAGTCTGATTTTGGACTCTCCAGCTTTAGTAAATAAACCCCTTAGTGTACTTTACGTTGACAGGACTAAGAACATTTTGGTTTTTGGACAAACTGAGGTGGGGATGTGCGATTAGGTTAAAAGTGTAGAACTTCTGGGGTTTGCCTGAAGGACTTGTATTAATGAGAGGTTTAGTGGACTGGTATATGATAACATTTTTTCAGTGTACAAACAACATTCTCATGCAGGCATTTTAGAGGATAGGTTACACATGTTGAGTATGTGATATCAAAGTATACAGTAAAACAGGTTGGTAGCACAAACTTTGGTCATTTACAGGATTCTCCAGAAGACAATGGAAAGCCAGATACAAAAACAATCTGAACAGCTAAACTAACTGGTGATGGGTTTCTAGGACTTGTAAAGAGGCCTTGGAAAATGAAATATCATCATCACATAATACAAATAAGGGTTCCTAGGTGCATATTTCCCAAAACTGACAGATGTGGCCTGCCAGAAATTACAGCTTGTTTTACATCCTGCAGACACCCTTGAGAAGGCCCCATTGTTTTCTATGGGAGTCAACAGCACATGTGCAGGAAAGACATCCAAGAACCCAGTACATACAGTAAACTAAGCAGGCCACATAGTTCATTTGTCTTCTGTGTCTTAAAGGGAATAGGCTGTTTGAGCTGGATGGCAAGCAGCAGGACCGTTGACACCTTTGACACTATTGACAAGCCTTTATGGGTGTCAATGGACAGAGCTTCCCCCAGGACTAAGGGGATACATTCTTCTTTGGGGGGCAGTCATTCTTCATAATAATTATTGTTTCCTCAGTAACTCTTTAACTGTTAAAAAAAACCCTTTCACTATATTTTTATCAGTAGGTGGGATTAAAAAAAATGCATGAGTTTGCATCTAAAAGTAGAAGTGACAAGTGTTTGTAAAATTTAGAAAACAAAAAAAAGCATTCAACTGATCAAATTTTGTTCATGGGCATTGCATGTAAATTGGTGTGAGTGGTTCTGCTAACTGGGCTTACAAGACCTAACTGCTGTAGTGTTTTTGTCCTAACGCCCAATGAAATGAACTGGTATGTAGTACTGTGTTATATAAAATTATTTTTTTGCTGTGATTAGATTCGCACAAATGATTTTTATAGCACTTTAAAAAAAATTGTATTGCATGTATCTAGTTTGCTGTACTTAGAAATATGCAGTTGAACTCACTAAAATAAATTAATATTCCATATGATGAGAAAACAGGCAGTATGGTTGCATTGCAGGGAACCTTACAGGTTAATACTAGGGCTCAGTAAATCTTAATGGTGTTTCCATGGTTGCCACAACAAGAGGTATATTGGTGGAGCTTGTTAACTTGTGTTAGTCGACTTGTTTTATGAAATCACTTTAGGGAATAAGGATTTACTGGATTTATTCAATGACTTCAGGAACACAAACAAACTAATTCAATGACGTTAAAGCGCCTATTTATTCTACAGCCTTTTCCCTGAGATACACAAGCTGATTGATACAAAACACATTACTGTTAATTTAAAGGAAACCTGTTCTGACTGGCTGCCATACTAATCCAGTGGCCTTAAACCTTTTTTTTAGTGGTTGAAACAGACTTAGAAGTATGGGTAGAGGAATTCCTACTTCTCTAGATCCATGATCGTTCAAGTTTATTGGCACAGGTAATAATGAACAGAGACATACAGGTAAATAGCATTTTAAGGGAGACAGCAGTGGAAGCCTCCTTATCTCCCTCAGCACAGCTTTCATTAAATCTGAACTCCGGGCACAATACTTTTTATAATATCGTTTGGTGTAATATTCTTTACTTTCCCTTGCACTGTGGCCTTTTTCCTTTTTTTTTCTCTGATAAGCATATAAAATCGCTTGTAAGCTACCCGTGGAAATACAGCTGCCACTAGAATGGCAGAATTTTCCAAACACCTGCCACTTCTACTTTTAGATGCAAACTCATGCATTCTTGATACCAATCCCATCTACTGATAAAGATATAGTAAAAGGGGTTTTTTTTACCTAGTAGAACAGCTAAAGAGGTACTGAAGAAAAAATTATAATTATAATTATTATGAAGAACAACTGTCCCCCAAAGAAGAATGTATCCCCTTAGTCCTGGGGGCAGCTCTGTCCATTGACACCCATAAAGGCTTGTCAACAATGTCAAAGGTGTCAACGGTCCTGCTGCTTGCCATCCAGCTCAAACAGCCTATTCCCTTTAAGACACAGAAGACAAATGAACTATGTGGCCTGCTTAGTTTACTGTATGTACTGGGTTCTTGGATGTCTTTCCTGCACATGTGCTGTTGACTCCCATAGAAAACAATGAGGTCTTTTCAAGGGTGTCTGCAGGATGTAAAACAAGCTGTGATTTATGGCAGGCCACATCTGTCAGTTTTGGGAAATATGCACCTAGAAACCCTTATTTGTATTAAGTAATGTTGATATTTCATTTTCCAAGGCCTCTTTACAAGTCCTAGAAATCCATCACCAACTAGTTTAGCTGTTCAGATTGTTTTTGTATCTGGCTTTCCATTGTCTTCTGGAGAATCCTCTAAATGACCAAAGTTTGTGCTATCTACCTGTTTTACTGTATACTTTAATATCGCATACTCAACATGTGTAACCTATGCTCTAAAATGTTAAATAAAAACTTATTTGACCATGACTGGGAACTTATTTGTGCTGACAAGGGTGGGAGTACATGGAGGGTCAAAGTTTTGATATCACACATACTTTTTTAAGGCAGCAGAATCTTTCGTAAATGCATCACTCAGATAACTGAACAGCATGCTTCCTCTCCAAGGGAGGAACCACTCGGTATTTACTATATAGTCTCACTTGACTACTGTGGACCTCATAATATACTGCTAAATAACAGGAATAGTTCTGAATCTGAGCAGAGGTTAGGAACTATGTATATGTGTTTAGGGGTTTCCAGGGTATTCATAAAACAATATGAGGTGTAACAAAAATGCTCACAATCAACACATGGTGCCTGCATGAGAATGTTGTTTGTACACTGAAAAAATGTTATCATATACCAGTCCACTAAACCTCTCATTAATACAAGTCCCCCTGGCCTCACAGCCAAACCCAGCACTACAGTCATGTCTGCATCCCCAGATGCTCTTTCTCATTCAAAAATCCCAGACTGTGATGATGCTGCAAAGTCATCACACTCTAGGTTTTTTGCAGTCTGATAGGGAACGAGAAGATAGGACTGTGATGCCGCAGCATGCTGTGAGGCTGGATGCACAGCTGGACCATATTTTCCTGTGTTTAACCCCTTCACGCCTAAGGGTAAAACAAATCTAAATGCCTAAGCACAATTCTGCAACGTTGACATGTGTTAGTAAAACTGTACATATCATCACAACTACTTTGTACATCCAGGTGAATTATACCACTTTTTTTTTCAGGACAAATTGGGCTTTCATTTGGTGGTAAATGGTAATGGATATCTCGTGATTTTTTTTTTTATTATCAAAGGAAAACTGTCCCAATATAGTAAAAAAAAAAAAATTTTTTTATTCAGCTTTGTGTTTCTTGTTACTACCATAACCTACCACCAAAGAACAACCCAAAATAAATTCTCCAGCTCTTGACGATCGCAGCGATATATGTGTATGTTATTTGTTGTTTGTACCGGTAGTACAGCCCAGAAACAATAGTGCACATTTTATTTTTATCTTTTTTTTTTTTACCTAAAACACACTGACACTGACATTGACACTAACTGACACTGATACCAATTTTTTTAAGCCTGACCTTTGACCCTGACCTTTTGACCTTTGACCCTGACCTTGACCCAAACAATAACCGTGGCACTGAACTAGATCAAACCTTGATCTAGGTATTTTTTTAAATTTTATTTTTTAATATTTATTTATCTTTTTCTTTTTTTTAACAAACATTTTTTTTTCTCTCTATGCCAGGAGTTAGAGAGATACAATGTATCTCTATCCCCCATTCATTGAGAGAGAAAAAAGCAAGGGGGCCGGGCTGCACAGTGACTGATCACTGTGATAGCCAATCAGAGGCTATCACAGCGATCACGTGACCCGGAATCGGGAGTCCCAGGTCCCAATCGTTAGAACGGGACCCTGGGCTGTCAGTGACACTGTGGTCTTTGTGCTGGGAGCGCACAGTGCGGCACGCTCCCAGCACAAAGACAGGTACGCAAATATGCAGCCCCACGGAAAAAAGCCCAGTTCCGTGAGGCCGCATATTTGTGTGACGTCGGTGTCAAGGGGTTAATCACCCTAAAGACACTGCAAATACAAAGAATATCCGATGATCTGCCGGAAATGCACTGCAATGCAAGTCCTGTTATGAGTTTACCACAGCATTTCTGTGGACTGAGCGGTGTCAGCCCTGCCCAATATCTTTTACTAAACTACTCAACCACTCCCACTCTTAAATCTCTAGGATATGAAAGCTAATTATTCTTCAGCCTAAGATCCGAAATACGAAATAGGATGGCTCTTTCAGAAAAAACAAGAAGTGTGCATTACACAGGGCAGCTCTAAATTGATCAGAAGATGGCCATTTTTTTGCACTTATCAAATAAATATTACAAAATGCTTTCAACGGTATGTCCAATAGACCCAAAAGGAAGCAAACAAGAGAAGTTCTTTCTTAGGGTTTACATATACTGTGAATAATGCCTGTTAGAGCTATATGGGCATTGGCAAGCTTTAAAGCGTTAATTAGCAAGATACTTTCTTTCCCTTGATGCAGTAGCTGTGAGCTCAGCATTTGAGAGCTCACTCCTGTGATGGAGGAGGTGAGCTGTAATGACTAAGCCTCACTTACCATCATCCTATTCCAGTCTGGCTTCAGGAGGTAAGTAATTACCTACACCTATAGCAAGGGCATTATTCAACTTTGGTCAAAGCTGCACAGTTGGTTTATTTCTACAAATACCCCTTATCTGCATAGGCAGTTTTTTTGTAAAGGATGAGCTAATGCCCATTGGTATAATCCTAAATGAAAATATTTTCATTATGTTTTCATTTACTTAACAAAAACAAAAGCATTTATGAGTTTATGGTAAAAAGCATACTGTATGGATAAAGTAACGCAGCACCGCAACATCCTAGATTGTAAGCTCTAAGGAGCAGGGCCCTCAAGCCCCTCGTTTATTGTATTGTTACTGTATTGTCTCATGTACTGTCCCCCACTATAATGTACAGCGCTGAGCAAACTTTTTGGCGCTATATAAATACTGTATTATAATAATAATAATAATGATGAGGTTATGTATGCAAGAGTTGCAGCACCATATTAAACCTTTTTATTAAATCAAATTTAAAGTAGTTGTGTGCTAAATATACACTATACTGCCAAAAGTATTGGGACGCCTGCCTTTACACGCACATGAACTTTAATGGCATCCCAGTCTTAGTCTCTGTAGGATTCACTATTGAGTTGGCCCACCCTTTGCAGCTATAACAGCTTCAACTCTTCTGGGAAGGCTGTCCTCAAGGTTTAGGAGTGTGTCTATGGGAATGTTTGACCATTCTTCCAGAAGCACATTTGCGAGGTCAGGCACTGATGTCTGACGAGAAGGCCTGGCTCAGAGTCTCTGCTCTAATTAATCCCAAAGGTGTTCTATCCGATTGAGGTCAGGACTCTGTGCAGACCAATCCAGTTCCTACACCCCAAATTCGCTCATCCATGTCTTTATTGACCTTGCTTTGTGCACTGTTGCGTAGTCATGTTGGAACATACAAAGCAGGGAACAAAATCCTGCAGATTGCCTAGTAAAATCACCACACTGAGTACACAAAAACACTGGTTAGGCATGTAGTTAACCCTTTGATCACCCCTTCCCAGCCAGTGTCATTAATACAGTGACAGTGCATATTTTTAGCACTGATCGCTGAATTAGTGCCACTGGTTCCCACAAAGTGTCAGTTAGTGTGAGATTTTACCACCACAATATTGAAGTCCCGCTATAAGTTGCTGATGCTATAACTTTTGTGCAAACAAACCAATCAATATACGTTTATTGGGATTTTTTTACCAAAAATATGTAGCAGAATACATATTGGCTTAAATTTACAAAGAAATTAGATTTTTTAAATTTTTTCAATGGATATGTTTTAAAGCAAAAAGTAAAAGATTATGTGGTTTTTTTTTTCAAAATCGTTGGACAGCACAAAAGATGAACAACCCAGAGGTGATCAAATACCACCAAAAGAAAGCTCTATTTATGTGAAAAAAATGACATAAATTTCATTTATGTGTGGTACAGCGTCGCATGACCACACAATTGTCAGATAAAGTAAAGTAGTGTCGTATAGCAAAAAATGGCCTGGTCATGAAGGGGAGGGGAGTAAATCTTCTGAAGGGCAAGTGGTTACCTTGTTCAGAGCCTAATTATGGGGATCACAGCTACAATTCTGCAGGGGTGTCTAAATTAGGATTAGACTGCCCTAATAAATGTAGTTATTGAGTAAGGCAGTACAAGAAAAAAAATCAGTTCAATTACATATCAGTCTTCTGTGGGTATATTCATAATATAATCATTCTGAGAGTACGCAAATATGCAGCCCTTTTGGCATCTGGGCCTTGACGCCGAGGTGCCACATATTTGCGTACGAAAAATAAACAAACATATGTCAAGAGCGTGCGCCCTGCGTGCTACCGACACATTTACCAGCGTCTCATGGAAAGGTTGCAATCGGGAGCTTTACGATCATGTGACCGCTGTGACAGCCAATCACAGTGGTCACTTGACTCTAAACTTCGCACCACCTCCTGGTGTCACAAAGGGCTGGGAGGCCCTGGCACCAAGGGGTTAATGAGGGCTTCAACCTGACCATTTCTATGACTAAATCCTGCATCTCAAACCTAAACCCCACTGCAGTCCCTCCACCCTAGCAGAGCTAACCATACAATCTCACTGGATGAGGACTAGATGGTTTTGGAACTCGGCTGTCTCCTAATCTATCCACCTTTAGACGATCCCTGAAAACCTTTCTCATTAAAGAAGCCTATCCTGTTGCTAACTAGTAAACTGCCTTTTATGTCCTCCATCAGCTATTACCTTTTGTATCACTCAATCCCTCCTCCTAGATTGTAAGCAGCCCTCTGTTTTCTCTTGTACCAAATTGTATTGTAACTGTAATGTCTACCTTCATTATGTAAAGCGCTGCGCAAACTGTTGGGGCTATATAAATCCTGTATAATAATAATAATAACTCAGTTTCAAGATAAAGCTTAGCCACAAAATCAGATGCAAAACCATCATCCAGGAGTTTAGACAGGGGGTTTTGGTTATAAAAACAAGAGCAGTAGTTTGTATGACAATTTAAAAATATCTGACAAGATTGAATTAATCCATTTACTATTCATTATTTAAGAGTTCTTTTACTGCTAATTCTTAAGAGCGGTAATAGCCTTTACCAGTCAACCCAAATCCAACTTGTTTTAATCTGACTGCAACAGAGGGAATTCTGATTAGTTGCTATAGGTTACTGGACTTAAGAATTAGCACTTTAGGAATAAATACACTTTCAAAGTTTGAATTTGAAGTTCTTAACAAGAAATTGAATACTTCAGAGAAAGTGTCATAAAAGCATGTCATAGCCTACCTTTTAAATTAAAATGTTGTGCTGAAATATGCCCTGATTTAAACCAGAAAGACATGCCGGCACTTGTTCAGCAATACCTGTGCGACATCCCATTTAACCACTTCAAGTCTGGACACTGTCACCCCCTTCCTGTCCAGGCCACTTTTCAGCTTTCAGCGCTATCACACTTTGAATGACAATTGCGCGGTCATGCAACACTGTACCCATATTAATGTTTTAGCATTTTTTTGAGACAGATAACATTTTATTCTGGTGGAATTTATTCACCACTGGGATTTTTATTTTTTTGCTATATAAATGAAAAAGTCCAAACATTTTGAAAAAAGGTGTTTTTCTTATAAAATTTTGCAAATAAATAATTTTTCTTCAGAAATCTTGGCCAAAATGTATTCAGTTATCTTTTTAGTAAAAAAAAAAATAACCCAAATTAGTTTATAACCAAAAATTATAATTTTTCCAAATTTTTTTTTACATTTTTATTTTATTTGTTTATATTATTATGCATTTAATTTTAACATACTGTCACTCTAGCAGTACAGTGTCACCGTAGTGACATTGTACTACTTGTGGGGGGGTGATGAATATTTTTTTTTTTTTATACACTGCTTTTACACCCATAAAGGCAGTAAAAGCAATCATTTCTCTTTCTCTCTGGCTGCATTCTTGCAGCCATTGAGAAATACTGTGTGAGCTGTGATTGGTCACAGCTTGTCACATGGTACAAGGCTGTTATGAATAGCCTTTTACCATGTGATCTCTGTGATCATTCACAGATTTCACACTTAGTAAGTACTGATGTCAGGGAGCACAAGCAGGGAGCGTGGAGGATGTTTATAAACGGCCACCCGACCCTGCACTGCCGCTGTCCGGACATTTATATACAGTTGTGTTCAAAATAATAGCATTCAGACATCAATAACCTGATCAATCACTGTTTTTGGTAGAAATGATATTTCTACATGGCAAATAATTTACAAGCAGGTGTAGTAGAGTAATAGAAATCCAACAGACCCAACAGTCCTGACATGCATGCTGCTGATTCTGTGTAATTGAATCACTAATTGAAAGGGGCATGTTCAAAATAACAGCAGTGTGGAGTTCTATTAGTGAGGTCATTCATTCTTTGAAAAACAGGTGGCAATTATTGCCCTTATTTAAGGAAGGAAGGCAGCAAATGTTGTACATGCTGGTTACAGTGCATTTCTCTCTGAAATTCTGAGGAAAACAGATCGTTCCAGACATTGTTCAGAAGAACAGCGTACCTTGAATAAAAAGTTGATTGGAGAGGGAGAAACATTTAAAGAAGTGCAAAAAATGATAGGCTGCTCAGCTAAAATGATCGCAAAATGCTTTAAAATGGCAACCAAAACCTGAAAGACGTGGAAGAAAGCAAAAAACTACCATTCGAATGGATAGAAGAATAGCCAAAATCGCAAGGACTCGGACAACAATCAGCTCCAGGAAGATCAAAGAAGGTCTAAAGTTACCTGTGAGTACTGTTACAATTAGAAGACGACTATGTGAAGCCAAGCTATCTGCAAGAAGCCCTCGCAAAGTCCCACTGTTGAAAAAAAGACATGTGCTGAAGAGGTTACAATTTGCCAAAGAGCACATTGACTGGCCTAAAGAGAAATGGAGCAACATTTTGTGGACTGATGAAAGTAAGATTGTTCTTTTTGGGTCTAGTGGCCAGAGACAGTTTGTCAGACGACCCCCAAACACTGAATTCAAGCCACAGTACACTGTGAAGACAGTGAAGCATGGTTGCGCAAGCATCATAATATGGGGATGTTTCTCATACTACGGTGTTGGGCCTATTTATCGCATACCAGGGATTATGGATCAGTTTGAATACATCAGAATACTTGAAGAGGTCATGCTGCCTCATGCTGAAGAGGAAATGCCCTTGAAATGGGTGTTCCAACAAGACAACGACCCCAAACACACCAGTAAACGTGCAACATCTTGGTTCCAGACCAACAAGATTGACGTTATGGAGTGGCCAGCCCAATCCCCGGATCTTAATCCAATAGAAAACTTGTGGGGTGACATCAAAAATGCAGTTTCTGAGGCAAAACCAATAAATAGAGAAGAACTGTGGAATGTAGTCCAATCATCCTGGGCTGGAATACCTGTTCACAGGTGCCAGAAGTTGGTTGACTCCATTCAACACAGATGTACAGCAGTTCTCAGAAACAGTGCTTATACAACTAAAAATTAAGTGATTCAAAGGAAAGCAAAATCTTCAACCATTTTTCAGTTTATATAGTGAATGTTTGAGTTTGTAAAGAAGAATACAAACACTGCTATTTTTTTTGAACAGTCTAATATTCACTTTTCTTCAATTTTTTTGGAGTAAGAACACAAATTTGATATATTTTTCTTCATGTTTTGATTTGGAATAGAATGTGTAGTGTTCCCAATGCATTTGTGTGTATGGAAATAAAAGCTATTAGAAGGATTTTGAGCTTTATTCACTTTTTTCAACACACTGCTATTATTTTGAACACAACTGTACATGGGCCAGACGGGAAGTGGTCAGTTGTACTAAGCCAGATCTGGAATATGAATCTAAACTATACATTATGTATATTGCACATAATTTTTATTTAGAAAATTGTTATTTTCCAACCAGACAATTCTCACCTATTGATCCAGGGAGTTTGGCGATCCTTAGTTCAGGAGGAAAATTGCAATTATTGTGAGCATACAACCTTATCCCTTCCCTAGTTTTCAGTGGCTAATGCTGGGATTTGATATCTCTGTGTGCGTTACTTTAGCAGCTGTGAGAATGGAAAGAGGGATTTTGCAACGCCTTGACCTGTAGAGTTCACAAGACAGGATAAACACTTTTCAGCTGGCTGCAAACCCCTGCGTACATGTAAAAAATAATAAAGACAGCATTGTAATTCCACAGGGGGTAAGAAGCCGGTGCTGGAAGAAGCTTTGTGGAGTTTTGTAGCATTACATTGCAGATCAGTCAATGGAAGGTATTGATAGTTAAATGGAATAACAACAATGCAACACAATGTCAGATAATTTATATATCGTGTGCCTATTGTGCACTTGATGTTTCTTATGTAAAATCCTAAATTGTAAATATCAATGGTTACAATTCAGTTGTCTGTAACAATCTTCACTTTACACAAAATAGACAGGAGGTTTTCCTTACTACAGACAGCTAAATTGAGTTACTTCTAACTGACACATTGCTGTAACTGCATTAGACACATACAGCATGTGAAGGGGTCCTTATACAGCATTAGTAACATTTTAGTAGCTAGATTATTTATGAATAAGGTCTCATCCACAGAGGCCAGTACTGCATGCAGACAGGCCATGTTCATGCACCTGGAAGGCACTCATGCTCCATACAGCCACAACTACAGTCAGTTAACCACTTCAAGTCCAGACACTTTCACCCCCTTCCTGTCCAGGCCAATTTTCAGCTTTCAGTGCTACCACACTTTGAATGACAATTGCGCAGTCATGCAACACTGTACTCATATGAATTTTTTTGAGGAACATCAAACTTTATTTTGGTGGTATTTATTCACCACTGGGATTTTTTTTTTTTTTGCTATATAAATGAAAAAGTCCAAAAGTTTTGAAAAAAAGTGTTTTTCTTATAACATTTTGCAAATAAATAATCTTTATTCATAAATCTTGGCCAAAATGTATTCAGTTATCTTTTTAGGAAAAAAAACCCAAGTTAGTTTATAGCCAAACATGATAATTTGAAAAAAAATGTTTTTACATTTTTATTTTATTTTTTTACATTATTATTTATGTTTTTTTTTTTAACATACTATCACCCTAGCACTGATTGCTTTTACACCCATAAAGGCATTTCTCCTTCTCTCTGACTGCATTCTTGCAGCCATTGAGAAATACTGTGAGAGCTGTGATTGGTCACAGCTTGTCACATGGTACACGGCTGTTGTGAATAGTCTTGTACCATGTGACCTCTGTGATCATCACTAGTAGTAAGCAATGATGCCAGGAAGTGACATCTTGCTTAAAACTATTCATGTGATCACTGATTGGCCAATCAGTGATCACATGAATTGGGACCTCACACAGAGGTCCCATACAGCGATCGGTGTTCCGCTGTGTCCTACAGGGAGCGCTCACAGACTGTGAATGTGGGCACCATTTATAAACGACAACCCGCTCCTGCACTGCTCCTGTCGAGCCGTTTATGTACATGGGCTGGACGGGAAGTGGTTAAGTATCAATGACAGGCTGAGAGATGCAGTGATGGTACAGATCGTCCCACAGGGACTGATGCATGGCCTGGATCCAGTTCAATACTTGTGCTTCAGCTGCATAAATATGGCTCTTCTGCATGGTGTATGGGCTGATGTGTGTGAATAAGCCCCAGTTCAACAGTGCTGTCTCTGATGCTTTTTTTATTTGCATTACAGTACAGTTTTAGGAGAGGCTTTTGGGGTTAGACCTTTGAAAGCTTGTGCTGAAATATTTACTGTTAGTGCAATAATAAAAGGATTGCGAGCACAACTATGTTGTATGTTGTATGTTGTTTAGGTGCACTAACATGACCTTAATCACCTTACACATAAAAAAATTAAGTCTGAATTCCAGGCAGATAAAAAACTGTCTGGAGTTGTTATTCAATGTTTTTAAGTGACAGGAGCAAGGCTTGGGCATCTGCCATCATACTGTATAGCATTGCACATTATACAGGAACTATCCCTTGTTTGGGATGCCACATATATATAAATATTGAAAGCTGTACCCACTTTAATAAGTCACATGAAAGTGATTGGCTTATTTTCAGCTATAAGAAAAAAAATATATCAACAAGGTTTAGGTGTGTGTCTATGGGAATGTCTGACCATTCTTCCAGAAGCACATTTGTGAGGTCAGGCTGTCAGGGCTCCCAGGTGTGACCAGAGGTGTGTGACTGACGCAGGGAAACGCAGACTTCAGATATGTGATAAACAATATAATTTATTAACACTAACAATACAAACATAAACGCAGTGCAATACTAAACATAATACAGTGCAAACAAACCAAACCAACCACCCACAGATAACAGTACATACAAGCAAGCGTCGTCAGGCAGGGCGGGTCAATATCAATTGGGCAGGTAGGTACAGGGGGAGCAAGCGGAGATTGGTCGGGGTCACAGGCCAGGTTCAGCAGGTAGCTAGCAGCGTAGTACAGAGGGTCAGGCAGAGGGATGGTCAGGATCACAAGCCAGGGATCAGAACAGGTAGCAGGCAGCGTAGTACAGAGGGTCAGGCAGAGGGATGGTCAGACAAGCCAGGGATCAGAACAGGTAGCAGAGAATCAGACAGGAACAGAGAGCAGGAACAGGATACAGGGCCCAAGAGAAACACAACACCAAGGCAGAGTCTGCAAGTCTGGCCATCCCTTAAATACCCCAGCATAATCAGTTCCAGGTGTTAGCTGGCTGCAAAGTTGAGTCTCTGATTGCTGGGAGCATCCGCTGGCCAGCCCTGGTACTGCAGATCAAAAGGCAGGTGAGTCCCACCATTGCTGGCTAGTCCATTCCTGACACAGGCACTGATGTCAGATGAGAAAGTCTGGCTCACAGTCTCCACTCTAATTCATCCCAAAGGTGTTCTATTGAGGTTTGGACTCTGTGCACGTCAGGCCAGTTATTCCACCCCAAACTGGCTCATTCATGTCTTTATGGACCTTGCTTTGTGCACTGGTGCACAGTCATGTTGGAACAGGAAGGGGCCATCCCCAAACTGTTCCCACAAAGTTGGGAGCATGAAATTGTCCAAAATGTCTTGGCATGGTGACACCTTAAGAGTTCCCTTCACTGGAACGAAGGGGCCAAGCCCAACCCATGAAAAAAAAACCAACACCATAATCTCCCTTCACCAAACTTTACACATAGCACAATGCAGTCAGGCAAATACTGTTCTCCTGGCAACTTTCAAACCCAGACATGTCCATCAGATTTCCAGACAGAAAAGCATAAATGGTCACTCCAGAGAACACGTCTCCACTACTCTAGAATCCAGTGGTGGCGTACTTTACACCACTGCATCCAACACTTTGCATTGAACTTGGTGATGTAAGGCTTGGATGCATCTGCTCGGCCATGGAAACCCATTCCATGAAGCTCTCTACGCACTGTTGTGCTAATCTGAAGGCCATACGAAGTTTTGAGGTCTTTAACTATTAATTCTGAAGGCAGTTGACGACTTCTGCACACTATGCATTTCAGAATGCGCTGACCCCACTCTGTCATTTTACGTGGCCTACCACTTCGTGGCTGAGTTTCTGTTGTTCCCAGTTGCTTACACTTTGTTATAATACCACTAACAATTGACCGTTAAATATTTAGCAGCAAGGAAATTTCATGGATGGACATATAGCACAGGTGGCAACCTATCACGCAGGGGTGTATTTACCAAAAGGCAAACAAGGCATTTGCCTAGGGCGGCATTTTTCAGGGGGGGCAGCACTGCCCCTTGGAAGAAGGGATGGAAGAAGGGACACACGCGGCATGGGGACCTGGTGGGTTCTGAGAGATGCTGTGGGTTTCATGACGGTGTATGCACAGTCCGACTCTCGTTCCTGGGGATGTCCGGAGCTGTGAAGGTGAGTGTCTTTCTCTCTCTTGCCATGGGGGGATGGTGGCTGGGGTATGGGTGTTAACTTAGTTCCCGGGTTCTTAGTTTTGGCAGGATCCTTGGGTCTGACCCCAGGGGTGTACCACAAGGCAAACAGAGCATTTGCCTAGGGTGGCATTTTTCAGGGGGGGCAGCACTGCCCCTTGAAAGAAGGGATGGAAGAAGGAACACATGTGGCATGGGGACCTGGTTGGTTCTGAGAGATGCTGTGGGTTTCATGACGATGTATGCAGAGCCCGACTTTCGTTCCTGGGGATGTCCACAAATGTGAAGGTGAGAGTCTTTCTCTCTCTCGCCGTGGAGGGATGGTGGCTGGTGTATGGGGGGCAGTGGTAGTGGAAGGCTCAAGTGGAGGGCAGGGGTGTTCTTGGTCAATGTCAGGCTCTTTCTGCAGGGGGGGGGGTTGCGCCAATTTTTGTGTTGCCTAGGGCAGCACAAAACCTAAATACACCACTGCTATCACGGTACCACGCATGAATTCACTAAGTTCCTGAGAGCGGCCCATTTTTTCACAAATGTTTGTAGAAGCAGTCTGCATGTCTACGTGCTTGGTTTTATACACCTGTGGCCATGAAGGTGATTGGAACACCTGAATCCAATGATTGGAGGAATGTCCCAATACGTTTGGCAGTATAGTGTATATACTGTATATACACTGTTTCATGGGCTCTACAGATAGCTTTGGTCTGCCTACATTTTGTATAAACTGTTTGCTAACAGACTGACACAACACAAAGTGGTTGATTTACCAACACTTTAGAGAGCAAAGACTGGTGCAACTCTGCATAGAAACAAATCAGCTACCAGTTTTTGTTTTTTTTTTGTCAAAGCTTAATTGAAATGAAGCTGAAATTAGAAGCTGATTGGCTACCATGCACAGCTACACTAGATTTTGTACTCTGCAGTTTTAGTAAATCAATCCTAAAGTTGTGCTGGGAGTGAACTGCATAGCATGCAGATGGGTGGTGTGCCCATACTACATATTGGCAAGCCGGTATCATTGAAAGGCTATTGAAATTATACATTTGTTTTTCTGCAGTACACAACATCTGAAATCCATAAAAAAAATGCAAAAGTAGGCAAAAATTAATGTAGCATATTTATTGCTGAATGACATGTCTAGTCTGGAGCATTTTCTTTTAAGGTTAATGTTTCAGCACTGACGTTATCCATAGCAAAAATGTAACATTTAGCTGAAAGTAAATTTCAACAAGATGTTTTATTAGGTTTTTTTAGCTATTGTATTTAACATGTAGGTTGTTAAATTGCCTCCTGTGGTCACTTCAGGAGGATTGTATTTCCCTGCTTAAAGGAAAACTCTTCTTTCACGAAAATTGATATAATGTGCTGTATGTATAAATGCTGCAGAAGTCATTTGCAGTTTAATGTTTTTAAAAGATCTCAACTGTTTCTTCCCTTCCTTTCACTGAATGTAACATTTTTAATGCTTTTTCTATGATTTGTATGAATTGCTTGACTTTGTGAGTGATTTAAAGATTTTATAGGGCGTTTATTTCATAGAGGTCAGTCTTGACCCAAAGACTTTGCAAAAAGGGAGAGAGAGTGTGGAGCTGTGAAGCACGGTTATTATACAATACTATTAAGCAGGAAGCAGACCTTGCATATGTAATGATGAGCTATGACTGCCTACACACGCACACACATAGCTATCTATCTATCTATCTATCTATCTATCTATCTATCTATCTATCTATCTATCTCTGCCTACCATAACCTGTCACAAGGCATGGACTCCACTAGGCCCCTAAAGGTATGCTGTGGTATCTGGCACCAAGCTGTCAGTTGTAGATACTTTAAGTCCTGTAAGTTGCAAGGTGGGGCCTCCATTTATCAGACTTGTTTTTCCAGCAGAGTCCATAGATACCAATCGATTTGATTGAGACCTGGATAATTAGGAGGCCAAGTCAATACCTGAAATCTGTTGTGTTCCTCAAACCATTAATGAATTCTTCAGACCAGGCTATCTTCTTCCATTGCTCTGTGGTCCAGTTCTGATGCTCAAATTCCCATAAGTGATTCTGGCTGTGGACACAGGGCATTTTGGACACCATGACCGATCTGTACTATTCTGAAACCTTTCTATTGAAACCAACATTTACTTTTTCAGCAATATAAGCTACAGTAGTTCTTCTACTGGATCGGACTACACGGGCCAGCCTTTGCTCCCCACAGCATCATTGAGCATCATTGAGCTTTGGCTGTCCAGGACCCTGTCGCCTGTTTGCCTGTTTTCCTTCTTTGGACCGTTTCTGGTAGGTCCTGTCCACAGCAGATGGAACATCCCACAAGAGCTGCAGTTTTGGAAATGCCAGTTGTCTTGCCATTACAATTTGGCCCTTGTCAAAGTTGATCAAATCCTTATACTTTCCTATTTTTTCTGCTTTCAATACATCAGCTTCAAGGACAACATGTTCACTTGCTGCCTAATATATCCTTCCCACTTTCAGGTGCCATTGTAACAAGATAATCAATGTTATTCACTTTACTTGTCAGTGGTCATAATATTATGGCTGATCGGTGTGTATGTGTATATATGTAGAGTTAATGTAAATTATGATAGTGAATATAGTGCAGTTGTGTTCACTTTCATTACCCAGTCATGTGCACCTGTATTGAAGTGAATACTGCTTCTTTTGCTAAGTAAACATCCTGTACTCTTTTAGTAAAACCAGTGAATTTTAAATGGAGCAAGAACGAAAAAAAATGACCTTCCAATATGCTGCATATATAATTTTGCATCTTCAGGGACTCATTTAATGCAGCTGTTTGCTTATCTGGAAGGAGGTCTTTGAATGGGTAATGCTACCAAAATCACCTGGGAGGCTTGAAGAAATTACAAACATCTGTGTTTTGGATAGGGTGTCTATCATATGCCCCCGGGCATACTTTCCACTGTAACTGCCCATTCTCGCGTTGCCACCATGTCCTTCACTGATGTATTAGCCAATTTTCCAGAAACAGAAGACACTTGCCATTGCAGGCACAACTTCAGAAAAGGAAGGCGCTGATGTATTAGATTGGTAGCAGGATACGGATCTACTACATATATATTTAGAACTGTAATATGGGCTATAATAAACTGAATAGGTGTGCTGTCAACAGTTTGATTTCCAATAAATGACATAACCAAATTACTATGCAGAAAGAAAGACTGATGATGCAATTGTTGTTGAGGACTGTGATTACTTGTAGTGGAGGTTAATTTGAAAGTTAGCATAAAGCTGTTGTAAAGTAGATGTACTCCCAAAATGAATGGTGTTTAGTTTGCTAAAGCACTGTATAAGATTACCATGGCATTTTTTTTTTTTTTTAATGAAATATTTTTTTTTACTTATTTTAACATTTGTTGCATCTTAGTGCTGCTAACTTCAGTGATTGTCAACTTATAAGGTAGAGGGGGCCTCAAATGCAGCCCCTATCAACACCAAAGGGCCGCACATAATGTTCAGTATATGCAATTCTTGAGAGGACTGTTGGAAACTGCAGACCTAATAAAAGAAATGAGAGTCACATTTTGTGGGAATTCTACATTCTTGGCTGGAGACATGCTACAGAAGATAATACAGAACTGGGAACATGTTATATGATGCAAGTAAAGATCAATGCTGTTGCCCTAACAATGTTCCCTCTAAAGACTGCTGAAGTCCGAGGGCCATACATCATATACCAAAGGGCCACATGCATCCCTCAGGCCACAGGTTGGGCACTAGGCTCTTGCAGCCTTTTTTGAAGCCACTTCCTGCCTACATGCATTTGCTTCAAATATTTCAGTGGGGACAAAGGAGCGCCCAGTGTCCAGAAAAAGGAAATTCTTGATGTAGGGTTATTAAAAATGTAAATTTGTACATCAAGCCAACAATTTTCAGTGGAATTGCCTCCCTCTTCTTCAAGGCTATCATGCAAACATAAAAGTATACAGTCCTGAAACGCATTGACTCTATGTACATATTTACATGCCATATTCAAGAATTCAAGATTCACATTCTTCTGGACACTGAGCACTCCATCCTCCCAACCTAAGTCTTCCTGCTGAAATGACCACATGACCGTACCAGAAAGGTAGCAGTCCAAGCCCCTAAAAGGGCTTACCACCACCATCCACCATCAGGCACAGCCAACTGGAAGAAATTCCTTTCTTACTGCCCACACAGCCACCTAACCAAGACTAGTGAGCAATCCAGTCAGTCCAGCACAGTCTTCAGTCCAAACCAGACCGTTCGCTTCAAATATGACATTTCTAAGAGTGGGTTTCCTGATAGTGGCAACAAGGAATTGTGCATTTAAATGACTACTTATAGTCTTCATCTGATTGAAGCATGTGACAGAAGCACATGTAGAAAATAGACCATTGTTAACCCCAAAGTATTGCTTGCGGACCTCCATGGCAGGATCACCATGTTATTTTTAATCAAAGTTTTTAAAATATTGAACATGACTTGTAAAATTACATTAACATGTTAAACCTGTACAAGATTTTAGTAACTGGGCTTAAATATACTTAAAAATTAAATGAAAATGTAAATCCTGATTTACTAGCTCCTCAAAATGAGAGCTGCTTCATGCCGTGGTATAGCAAACTATTAACAGACTGGGATGCTTGAACAGAATTTCTTCCCCGCTGCTTCAGTCACGCAGAAGATTCTCCTAACTCTGCTTTTTGTCAGAATGACAAATTATGAGTTAAGGTAAATGACAATTTATTTTATGACATCCGATTCAGGAAGAAAATTGGTGACAAAGAAAGTGAGAGCAAAGGGCCAGCCAGATTTAATCAATCATTTTATCAAGATCCTCACTGACCTCACAGAGCCTAGTTATTACCCATAATCCTGTGGAATTTCATTTTAGCCTTTCCCTGATTCATGTTTTTTCTTCTCGAGGAAAGACACAAAATTAAAAAAAAAAAATTGTGAAACAAAAGTAAAGTAATTCAGCGCCAGGTGACTATAAAACAAAAGAGTAATGAATTTAATGACAAAAGGCCGTTGCCATACTGACCAATCAGGTGTCATTCTTTTTTCTCTGGGTAGATAAACCAAGGACTTTGACTTTGGTAAGTATGAGGCACGACTTTGCCTTTTCTCCCCAGTTATTTTTCTTCAGCCTTTGGTATTATTCATCCATAGTCAATAATGTTATATTGTACTTTATACATTAAACAGTCTCTGGTGGAAGTATGTGCTATCTGTTAGAAAAGACAAAGATATTCTCACTGGAAATCAGCATATTTAAACATGTTCTATAATAACAAAGCATACATAGGTTTAAGTGCCCCAAGCAAAATTTCCAGCAAGTGTGAATGTCACATTTAAGGTTAGCTTAATATAGTATCATTTTGTTCCTTCAAAATTCAGATTCTGAGAACTCAAATCCCAATAGACCATGGATATACAAATGCAATGTGCAGATAGGGTATAAGGATTACTATAGTTGTTATCCATTGGTAACTATGGTTATTATTCAAAAAGTGTGTGCAGAGAAGGAATAATAAAACTGCCCATAGCTGACATACAGTCCATTAAGAAGTCCTTAAGAATGTTTTTAGTTGTGTTTCATTCCCTCTTAGAGCTCATGTACACTGCAGCTGATAAACTCACATTTAGGAGCTGTTCAGCATTTTTTTCAGAATCCCCTGAACTCACCCTAATGTTTCCTATGTGTCCATGTACACATCGTCGTTTACAGTCGTTTACAGGCATTTGAGTTTACCGTCTTTTTTTGAATGCAGAAAACTTGCGTTCAGCAGTCAATTTTATCAGCGTTTCAAACGCAAAATGATTGTAAATGTGGCTAAATGCGGCAAATCACGTTTATAGGCGTTTGCGTCTGAAATTTTTTTTTTAACTTCTCCAGTTCCCTATGCTGTCCAGAGTCTTTTTTCATCATGAAAAATGCATGCAAAGTATTTTCAAGGTACTCAGATGGACAAAACACTAAAAACAGGATGTTCCTACCAAGCTGGTCACACATTGCAATGACCAATTCACACCTCAGACCTCTCCCACCCTTGGAAACAAAAGATATGTTAATGACCATTCACACCTCAAATTCCTCATGAAGACCCCCTGTGATATGGCCTTAATGACTCACTCCACCAGGCACCTTTCCCACTCTTGGAAACAAAATATATGTTAATGACCATTCACACCTCAAATTCCTCATGAAGACCCCCTGCTAGAGGGCCTTAATAACTCCTTCCACCAGACACCTTTTCCACCCTTGGAAACAAAAGAAATGTTAATGAGCAACTCACACCTAAGCTAATTTCAACACATTCTGCTGTCTCTGCTTCTACTCTCTGTATTTCTCTGAAACAGTCTGCAATAGTTATTAATTTACCACTTTTCAGTGCATTCTGGGCATTTGGGAGGTTCTACAATACTTATCTTTTAAAACCATAAAGGCGTTATGCAAACGTGGCTAAACAGATGTTTTTCAACCTACGTTTTCCAGCAGTCAGTTTCTATCGTTCAGAAGTGTCCCATGTACATGGAGTCGTACTCCTTTCTCTTTTACTCTCTCTTTCAGATATATGAGATTAGCATGTTCCATAACCAGCTTAGCAAGGGTCACATTAAATCAAAAATGTGCTTTTTACCAAATTGCTTGTTTCTGGAATGATGCTGTTATGTAGCCAGTCTGGATTCAAAAAGTGCTACTAAAAAAAAATTGTTTCTACAAGTTTACTGAAGTTTGCTCACAATTTTTCATAGTTTGATACTTTATTGAGGCTGACCTGTGTTAGCAGAAAGCATTATTTGTTAATTACAAAATAGCTCTTGAGGCATGCACATTATAAACCAATTTATATTAAACAACAGAAGTGCTTCCCATCCCTGCAGTTGATGTCCAGCCATTTGGAATGGTCCTGTGGTTTAATGATGCCACTGTCATAACCATAAACAAGTCTGCGGGCACACAGAGCTACATTTGGAAGACCACAAAGATTTTGTTCACGAGGAATGGAGGGGAAGAGTGCCCTCCCTGATATGGTACCATGGTTGTACGATACTTCTTCAGTTTTGTTGAAGGAGGCACTTAGGATTCAGTGAGGTGTTTCACATTTCCTGTAACACACTGGGAAAATCAAAAAAGAGAGCAGATCTGAAATTCTGGCAATATGTGTGTAGTATAAATAATTAGCATTCCCGAAGTAAGCTTAGCAGGTGAGCAGCAATGTGAAGTACTGAGAGCAGAGAAAAAAAAAAGGAAGACACATTGTCACTTTGAAGTGTACCTGTCACTGACTCATTGTGGTACCAGAATTTCTTTAGGCTTCCCTCGTATTTATTATTTATTTATTACAGTTACTTATATAGGGCTGTCAATTTTATGCAGTGCTTTACATATATATTGTACATTCACATCAGTCCCTAACCCTCCAGGGGTGTACAATCTAAGGTCCCTAACTCACATTCATACATACACATACTAGGGCCAATTTAGACAGGAGCCAATTCACCTACCAGCATGTCTTTGGAGTGTTGGAGGAAACCGGATTACCCAGAGGAGACTCACACTGGCCATACAAAGTAGTGTGCTTACAGTGTAAAGCACACACACATCACACAGTGAAACAGCACACAGTTAACCCTTTGATTAACCCAGATTTTAACCCCTTCCTGCCCAGTTTCATTAGTACATTTAGCACCTGATGGATAAATGCATGCACTAGCTTTTGGGATTTGAGCACAGGGATCTCTTGTTTATTAGTACAGTGTTGGTGCTTTTTCTTAGCACTTATCACTGTATTGGTGTCACTGGTGATGTCAGTGGTAGGTAGTCAGTTCCCCCTCAGTGTCAGATTACCCGCCACAGTCCCGCTATAAGTCGCTGATCTCCGCCATTATTAGTATAAAAAAAAAATTCCAGTATCTATGCTTTCATTTGTAGACGCTATATCTCTCACATAAACCAATTAGTTTACATGTATTTTTTTTAGCAAAGACATGTAGCAGTATACATTTTGGCCTAAATTTGTGATTTTTACATTTTTTTTACTGGACATATTTAATAGCAAAAAGTCAAAAATATTGTTTTTTTTCTCAAAATTGTTGGTCTTTTTTTTATAGAGCAAAAAATAAAAACCGCAGAGGTGATCTAATTCCACCAAAAGCTCTATTTGTGGAGGAAAAAAAGGACATACATTTCATTTGGGTGCAGCGTTCCATGACTGCGCAATTGTCAGTTAAAGTAACACAGCACCGTATCGCAAAAAATGGCCTGGTCAGGAAGGGGGTTAAATCCTCTGGAGGGCAAGTGGTTAAAGAAGTGACTCTTAAGAGATGCTGCATCCCAACCAAACCCTTAGTGTGCACTCTTACTTAGTGTAGTGCTATCATCATTTATATTGCATTTAACGTTTACTTATATTGTTTATTGCTGATTTACTAACTTACCCTTCTCATCCTAGTTAATGGTATAAAATCTAATTTTTGCCAATTTAACATAGTCATTACTCTGTCTCACTGACTGTGTTATAATCAATCAGCTGTATGTTCATTAATGTTCAATTTGCTATTTATTCTAACCCTTATCAATAGATTAAGTGCATTTACCACTAAACGGGTGGGCTTCTGCTTACTGGTAGTATATATTCGTGCTTGCATTGATTTTTAGTCAAACAGTTGTGTCAGAGAGGCTGAGGTTGTCCTGAGGGGGACATATATATATTTTTTTTTTAAATCCCTCCCCAGACTAATATCTAGGTCCCAACAGTGACTTTGGATGATCTGTTTCTCAACCTTTTTTCAGTCAAGGCACCCTTTAAAATTATGGACAGTCCAAAGGCAGCCTATAAAATTATTGACAGTCTTGAGGCACCCCATTCTAAAATGGGGTGCCTCAAGACTGTCCATCATTTTAAAAGTGCACCCCATTCTAAAATGTTAAAAACTATTCTAATAGCTTTATATAATGCAGCAAAATCCACACATGTAGGATACCCAACATTAGAGGTAATTTATTCTTCTAAAGCAAATGCACTTTTGCACACTGGTACTGACTAGTATTCCAGTGTTTCTCTTATCGCTCAGTTTTTTCTCCATCACTGAGCTAATGTGAGAAAAAATGAGGAAGGGTTGTAACAGCGCAAACACTGCAAAGTCCTGGGAAATGGTAGCTTGGGGTGATCGTGGTATTAGTGGCTACTGTATGAAGAGCGTAGGATTCCGTGTGGCACTGAGGGCAAGGCTTCCAAATAAGCTGTAGCAACTTCTGTAGATGAGAAAAAGGAGAGAAGCTTCTCTCCTCTTTCTCACTGAGCTAATGTGACCCTGGCATTGATGGAGAGGGGCAGGGGAGGGTCAAACTAGGATGCTATGCAGGCAACTGACATCCTCCTTTTCAACTGATGTCATTGGTTGTCAGGACGCCAGCGGCTAGAAGGTCATAATGGTGCGCAATGAAAACCTGTGGCTTTTTGTAACCAAAAGGCAGGCATGTTCCACCCACTGGCTTGTATACAAGTTTTGGGCAATTTTTAGACATTTTGCCAAGGCACCCCTGAAGAAACCTCAAGGCACCCCAGGGTGCCTGGCACCCTGGTTGAGAAAGCCTAATCTAGATGACATGCATATACTGCACAATAGTCAAATGCTTATATAAGTGAATGAAATTACATTTACATTTTTGGCAATCACTACCCTGTGAAAAAGTTGTCCTCCTGCCCACACCAACCCAACTTGATCTTATCTTATTTTTATGCTACTAATTTGTTTGAGCAATTTTTTCCCTCTATATGCTTTGCATTGTAAATTTACTTTGAGCTGCTAGGTTACATAAAAATCACACTAACTTGATTAAATTTTTATCAGCAGAATTTATTAAGTGTTCTTGCATGGCAAGACCACTTACTGTTATCTCACATATATATTCTTATTATCATAGCCAAATTTACCACCCTAACTCCTCCCACAGTTTTTACACTACATAGACAGTAATATACCGAAACGTGCGGATTGTTCCAGATTGGTGTGCTATTACTTTGTGGAACGTTTCGCTGAATGGTTCACGAAATATCGGCATTTTTGTGGTGAAATTGGTCCCATAGGAATGAATGGTGCAATGTTTAAAACTAGAGTGGGAGCTGACAAAAGCTAGAGTGTGAGCTGAAAAATCAGGACATGATTTCTAACCTGCCATCACTCCCTCATTTTCAAGCCCACCTACACAAATCTTATATCAAAACGTTCAGCTATCCCTGCTGCCACTAAAAATGTCCACGGCTAAGCCATAGTCCTGATAGTTTCACAATATGAACATTTGTTTGCAACTCACGCCGCTCAGTGACCTTTTCACAGTTACTCCAGCCACTCCAACCACACAACAGTTACTCAAGCCACTCCACCCAGTTACTCCGCCCACTCCAGTTGTAGACTACTGGTGGAGACAAGAACACATCACACAATTTCCCCAGAAATTGTAGCTTTTCTAGTTGATTATATTGTGCTGTATATATATATATATATATATATATATATATATATATACATGGAGGCTCACAAATTACGTTAATAATGTGCTGGGATAAATTACAGGAAAGTTTATTTTTTACTATGTATTCCTGTTAAAATAAAAAATACCCCTCACCCCCCAAAAAAAACAAAACTATGCATGACACATTAGGGTGGACTACACATGCTAAAAGGTATAATGTGTAGGTCCAAGAAATCACTGAACTGAAAAAAAAAGAACTTAGAGAATTTAGAGAGGAAAAGACCCAACGACTTGAGTGGTTAAAGTAAGGGAACATGATTTCTCTTCCTAAATCTTCTGCCTGTCTTTAACAGAATTGTGTTGACAGTAACCAAGATAAAGTATTGAACACAGTGATTGCCACTAGCAGCTGTAAGGTGCTTAGAGAAAGATGTTCCTCAGACTTATTGTGATCTATTTCCCATATGGCGTGAATCAGTTTAATTAATTTGCCTCAAATAAGAGGCGATGTAGAATATTAACTTTAATTTTCTGAAAAAGATACTCATGATACTTGAGCTGTTTGTCATTCTTCAAGAGGAAGGGAAACCTGTTTGTGAACTGCTAATGTGTCCCAGAAAACATTGCAACAGTGCTTAGTAAGAACGTTCACTCAATTTACAAGAAAGTAACTGTTTTTAGCTATTAGTTTCGGAGACCTTGGGGTTTATTTACTAAAGCTGGAGAGTCCAAAATCAGACTCCCTTCTGCATAGAAACCAATCAGCTTCTAACCTCAGCTTGTTCAATGAAGCTTTGGCAATGAAACCTGGAAGCTGATTGGTTTCTATGTAGAAGTGAGTCTGATTTTGGACTCTCCAGCTTTAGTAAATAAACCCCCTTGTGTCAAATGGATGGGTAGGTCTGTTTCCTGAATATGTAAGCATCAAGGGGAATTTAAATCTGGTACCTGTATTGAAATATCACAGAAATTGCTACTGATAAATCAGACTTTCTGTATGAGAAATGTTAATGAGCCTGAAGAGGATGTGTTTGGAATTGCCTGTCCCATATTACAAACTGGTAATCAAAAGGGGTTCCCAGAACACCAATGGGTCTTTTACTAATAAAACAATCTAGCTGATTGTCACACGCATTTGTCCAGCTGCAACAATTTCTTCCTGTTTTTTGTCTAATATATTTATTTCCTATGATAATCGGCTCCATCTAGTGGCCATAATGTGGTACAGCCTAACATAATTCAATCAGGAAAACACCATATTATGGCCACAAGATGGAGCTGACCATAGGCAATAAACCTAGTAAGCAAAATAGTTGAGTGAATGCTTGTCCAGCCAATGTTTTATAAATATATCTCCAACAGTGTAGGACTGTGCACTACAGCTAAGCCTGCATTAAAAATTAAAACTCTCAGCAGGTATACCATGTTCCCCTTATATATACTGTATGTTAAGGTGTAAAGTGGTTGGAAACTCTTACATATAGCCAGTTAAGTGACTAGCCCCAGATGATACACAGAGATGAAACTTTCCCACATAAGTTGTACCTGTTTATCTGCAGTACTCTCTTCTTTACATCTGTTTAAATTCCAGAATTAACAAAGCTTTTCTGAGCTTCAAGAGGCAGAGGGAGGTGATCTGATGTCACACGCTGTAGAGCACAGAGAGGAGAGTTTAGTCTAATCTGTGACCTGAGTGGAGGAAAGGGAGATCCCCCTCTACACAATAGGGACATATGCGTAGCTGAGGCTGTCAATTACAGACTGTGCACTGGAACTCCCCTCCCTTTGCCCCCATTGAGCCCATGGAGTCAGCACAATCTATCAGAAGTGACTCATGCATATGGGAACCTGACTGCAGGCAGAAATCAGGCTCAATGTTTGGATAAAGGCATGTACACACTACAGAATAATGTGCTTTGTTCATTTTTCATGTCAGAGGTTTACAACAACTTTAATATCCAATTCAAATTGCAGTATACATTTAAATAAAATCCTCAGGCAAAATAGAAAATGTAGTGTATGGCTGTTGCTGTTGTTGGGAATAAAAAATAACTGAAGCCTGCCTACTGCATATTGTGAGCAATTCAAGCACAATGCCAAATCGCAAACCTGCAGTGATCTGAATCTTCAGCACAATAACACAGGATTAAACAGTTGTAAACCCTTATATATACCCAGTGAAGTGACTGACCTCAGGTGATACACAGAGATTAAACAAATCCTGCTACGTTGTACCTTTCTATCTTCAGTCTTCTCTTCTCTACATCCATTCATAGTGCACCATTTATAAAGCTTGTTTGAGATTTCAGAAAGCAGAAGGTGCAGAGCTTAAATTGCACACTGCAGAGCTCAGTAAGGAGAGCTCTGATAGCTGATTGGAGGAAAGGGACACACCCCCTTCACACAGCACACAGGAATAGAGCTGAGGCTGTCAATCACAGATTGTGTGCTGGAGATCCCTCCCCTGTCACCTTTTTTTTCTATTCATGTCAGGAAACCTTGTCAAAAGTGATTCATGCAGATAGATGAGGAATGAAGCAATAGACAGGAATGGCACTTAATTGAGACAAGTACAATACTTTGTTCATATTTCATGTCTGAGGTTTAGAACCACTTTAAACAAAATACCCCATTCATGTATCCTACTATTATGTAAATTTAGTGCCAGTTTTGTCCTGAAAAAGTTTCTGAGTTCTATTTAACCCCTGGTTCACATCTGTGTGGTTGTACGGGCCATGATTTGTGCAGGCATGAGAGCCCATTCATTTGAATGGACTGTTGTGCCCTGGGACACGCAGGGAAGAAGTCCCTGCCCTACTTGGAAAATCACAGCCGGCACGGGAACTGAGGTTCACAGTACAGTTGTGATTTCCAGTGTGGGCTGTATGCCATTAGAATTAATGGCACCCGCCTGCGGGTCCCACATTCCTCTGTGTGAGTGGTGTGGCTGCAGATAGTTGTGCAGGTCCCACAGCAGCACCACCCGCACAGATGTGAACCAATATTAATATTAATGTATGTTACAAAATGACTGCTACCATTGTGCATAGATGAGAGGTTTATTTGGATTTAATAACTGCTTTTAGGAAATGATACAAACATGGGGGTAATAGTGCCTGGTATATCCTAGGATAACTGAATTTGTATCTAAAAGAGGAATTTTTGTTGTGAAAGTTATAAAAAATGAAATGCTTTTTTTTAAAATATGCAAGCTATCACTCACCTACTGTACATTTGATAGAATGAGCTAGACTGTGCATAGATTGCATGATTGAGCCGTATTTATCTCCATTTCACCCTCTGTCTGTCTCATTATTGTAAGACAGCTATGTCATGGTTTGCACTCACTGCCACTGTTACTTCTCTGTGTCCAATATAGTTAAGTCACGCTCTGCATTATGCCAGCATTCCCTTGTATGTATCTTTATCTGGGTCTGCACATTTCTTGGCAGTCACACAGCTCTCACTGTGGTTCTGAAAGATGTAGAGATCATAAACTACATTTGTCCCTTCTGTACTATATTCAGACATGCATTGCAAGCAAGCACAATAAAAAACAGCAAATCCAGACAGTTTTCTACATGGCAAAGGTGGCTGTATTTGCAATGGATATATAACAGATAACCAAAACAACAGGAGATACTGGGCTGTCGTTTGATGTACAGATCTGAAAGCCCTTTGGAGTATAATTTAAACCTTCTCATGAATGTCAGTTTATTGTACTAGAATTATAGGATAATGTGGTGTTAAAGTTAAACTCCAGGTAGATAAACAAATAACAAATATTATATATTGATTAATAAAATGTGTAAAGTAGAACTAAAGACATTTTTTTTAAATTTTGGATAAGAGTAAGGGCTTATTTACATATGCTTCGACTTTAAAACACATTAAAGTGCCTACTGCTTCAACATGTTTTTTTGATGTGTTTTTGATGCTTCAATGATGCTTGGTTGGTGTTTCAACGATGCTTTGATGATGCTACTACCAGCCGTAACCTCCGCAACCTTAACCCTGCCCCCCTCCACTCTGCAGCTGATCAACTCCACGACCGCATCCTCCCCCTGTCCTGCCCCGACATGGCTATGACTGCCTACAACAACGCGCTGTCAGCAGCCCTTGACTCACTTTGGCCTTTAACCACACGCAACATCAGACTCCGACCGCTCCAGCCCTGGCAGACTGATCACACCAAAACCCTCAAACGATGCAGTCGTGCCCTGGAGCGACTATGGCGCAAAACAAAATCCCAACAAGCTTTCACCTGCTACAAATCTGCCTTCCGCACCTACACCTCCTCCGTCCACGCAGCCAAACAAGCCTACTTCCTGACCCTCATCAAGGCCCTCTCCTCCAATCCTCGCCGACTCTTCTCCACCTTCAACTCTCTACTCTCTCCACCCCCACCTCCACCCAGCACCTCACTCACCGCCCTTGAGATTGCCAATCACTTCAAAAACAAGATTGACACAATTCGCAAGGACATTGCCGCAACTCACACCCCCTCTCAACCCGTCCCCTCTCACACAGCTACCCCCTCATCCCCCCTCCCCCTCGACATTACCCGCAGGGACTTCGTCACTGCTCAAACTCCCTCCAACCCCGTTCCCCCTCACTCAGCTACCCCCTCATCACCCCCTCCCACGGCCCCACCACTGCTCTGACCTCCACTCCCACCCCACCCTACATTCCTCATACTGAAGCTCCCCCAACACTCCACACCTTTGACCTTACTACCATCGAGGAAGTCTCCAAGATCCTCTCTGATGCCCGCCTCACCACCTGCCCCCTCGACCCTATCCCCTCACAATTCCTACGACCTCCCTCCCCCTCCATCCTACGCTCCCTCACCCACATCTTTAATCTCTCCCTCTCCTCCGGCACTTTCCCCTCCCCACTGAAGCATGCACACATCACCCCCATACTTAAAAAGCCCTCCCTGGACCCCAATGACCCGAACAACCTCAGACCCATCTCCCTGCTCCCACTTACATCTAAACTCCTCGAGCGCCTCGTCTACACCCGCCTATGCTCTCACCTCAACAACAACAACCTCCTCGATCCCCTACAGTCTGGCTTCCGCCCCCTACACTCCACCAAAACCGCCTTACTCAAACTCTCCAACGACCTTCTAACCGCCAAAGCTAATGGCCACTATTCAGTGCTCCTACTCCTTGACCTCTCTGCGGCCTTCGACACAGTTGACCACCCCCTCCTCCTCAAAATACTACACTCCCTCGGCCTCAGAGATTCTGCTCTCTCCTGGCTCTCATCCTACCTGTCACAACGCTCTTTCAGCGTTACCTATAATGCTACCACCTCCCCCTCACTC